>NW_028121289.1:0-101421 GCF_965183815.1 Platalea leucorodia
TCCGTCTCCGTTTTAGTTCACCCATGCGGGTTTTTAAATCACTTCCCGATGTTCTTAATCGCCGCTTCCTTTAAACACTTTCCTGACTCCTTTTCTCCTCTTTGCTGCTGCCTTTATTCCCCTGTATTTCTGTTTTAATTCTTTCTTGTCTTTCCTTAGGGCCCTCGTTTTTTGAATCTTCCTTCTCCGTCCCTCTAGTTCGCTGTCCTGTTTTTTAATTTTCCCACTTATTTCCCTAATCCCTGTGGCTTTTTCCATGTTCTAGGTTGACTTTTCCCCTGGGGGTTTAGCTGGGTTTAATTGTTTCTTCTCTTCCCTTAGTGTTCCCTCAGTGCCCTCGCTTTCTAAATTTTCCTTCCCCGATGGAGCTCCCTGTCGCTATTTATTAAGTTTTTTCCTTATTTCTTCCGTCGCCCTTGCTGTTCAAACGTCCTGCTTTCGGCTGGCAGAGAGTTAAGGTTCTTCCTAGTAGCTGGCACAGTGCTGCCGTTTGGATTTCGGATGAGCATCGTGTTGGTAACGCGCTGACGTTTTGTTTGTCGCTAAGTAGCGCTGACACCACTCAAGGACCTTTCAGCTTCCCGTGCTCTGCCCGGTGCGCAAGAAGCTGGGAGGCGCCACAGGCAGCTCAGCTGCCCCAGACCGGCCGCAGCGCTATTCCCTACCGTGGGACGTCACGCTCGGTATGGAAACTGGGGGGGCGTTGGCCAGGAGTCAGCGATGGCAGCTCGGGGACGTGCTTGGCATCGGTCGGCGAGTGGTGAGCCCCTGTCTAGTGAAGCGCTTGCTTTGTATACTCTTATTGGTTTATTACTGCTACTACTGCTACTACTAGTGTTACTACTATTCTGTTGTCTTTTCCTTCAATTGTTAAACTGTTCTTACCTTAACCCCCGAGTTTTCTGACTTCGACCCTTGCAATTTTCTCCCGCGTAGCGGCTGTGTGGTGCTTGGCTGCTGGCTGGGGTTAAACCACGACAAAAGCTTCTGTCGACTTGTATTCCGTCTGCCGTTTCCATTTTTTAATTCTTCCTTGTCTCTATTAGTACCTTTGCTTTGTCCGTTTTCTTCCTACGTCTCTCTTTTAGTTCACTGTCCCTGTTTTTCATTTTTTTCTCTTTGTTGCCCTAATTCCCGTCACTCTTGAATTTTTTTTTGCTTTTATCCCGTTCCCTGTCTTTAGTTTGCAGTTAGTTCTTCTCTTTCCTTAGGGTCCTCCCTTTTAACAGCCTCGGAGGGGGCGTAGCTTCCCGCTGAGGAGCGGTTGGAGGAGGCGAGGTGGTTGTCAGCCGGGTCATCATTTAATAGTAAAGTATGAAATGGCACGTTGATTAATCATTTACCTTTTGGTTTTGTGGGAGCTGTGCTGGCTGCCTTTAGAATCAGCTGAGAATTTGAGGTGAGCTGGGTTGTAGAGGGGAGGCACCCGGGGCTGGCTATTTCACCCGAGCGCCACGGGCACTTTGTGTCTCCTGGCATCCTAGGCGCACCGAGTGACAGTCGCAGCATCTTTCTTTAGAATAGGCGTGGAGCAGGTGAGCGGAGCGGTACGGTGCTTTTGAGGAGGAGGGTGTCGCAGAAGCGGTTGGCAGTAACCAGACCGATGCTGAATACCAGCGCTGTGTTTTAGTTTGTTAGTGGGTTGTGGGTTTGTGGGTTGGGAGTTTGGTGTTGGTTTTTTTGTTTGTTTTGGGTTTTTTTGTTGTTTTTTTTGTTGTGTGGTTTGTGTGGTTTGTGTGGTTTGTGTGGTTTGTGTGGTTTGTGTGGTTTGTGTGGTTTGTGTGGTTTGTGTGGTTTGTGTGGTTTGTGTGGTTTGTGTGGTTTGTGTGGTTTGTGTGGTTTGTGTGGTTTGTGTGGTTTGTGTGGTTTGTGTGGTTTCTGTGGTTTGTGTGGTTTCTGTGGTTTCTGTGGTTTCTGTGGTTTGTGTGGTTTCTGTGGTTTCTGTGGTTTCTGTGGTTTCTGTGGTTTCTGTGGTTTCTGTGGTTTCTGTGGTTTCTGTGGTTTCTGTGGTTTTTTGTTTTGGTTTGGTTTTTTTTGTTTTTTTTGTTGTGTGGTTTTTGTGTTTTTTTTGTTTTGTTTTAGATGACGAAGAGGAACTGGGTGAGTGCAGGAATGTTCTAGTTAGGTGTGTGGTGGTTTTCTTTTTTTTTTGAGGGTGGATTCAGATCCCTGGCCCTCTGAAAGCTCAGTTGCGGGATCAGGGCTGAGGAGGTAACAAGGATAGGAATTGCAGGGAGGGGTTATAAAGTTGGTGTCGGGGAGAGGCCTGTCCAGGAGCAGTCTCCTTTGGGAAGGGCAAAGGAGCGGGTTACTGTTGTTAGCGCGCTGCTGACGTTTGCTGAGCAGGGCAGTTCCATCCTGTGTCTGTGCGTTTTTGCTTTTGCGTAGTCTGTCTGTCTTCTGTGTCTCGTACCATGGCTTTCTCAGGTCTCGATGTTTCCGTAGCTCTTTGTGATCATCGGGCCCCTCGGGAGGCTTACCTCGAGGGCGTCTCGAACGCATCGCCTCATCGGCATAGCGTTTCTTGAGCCCTGCTTATCTTGCCGTCGTAGCTTAAAGCACGGACGTGTCCGGGAAGCGTCGCGTTCCAGATGTTTCCGAGGGATCGTCTGTTGCGGTGGCCGGCCGGGCGGTCTCCGCAGGTCTGCTTTTGAGAGTTACGTTTCTACGGTCGTCTTCAGGGGTTTCATCCCTGGTTCCTTAATGGTCTTAGGTCTTAAATCCTGGCTTGTCGTGCATCCATTTATCTTTTTTAGATGGTAGTTTTATCTCCTGGGCCACGGCAGGCACCGTAGGGGTTCCGTGCCGGAGGCGTCTTCCCTACCGGAGTCGTTCCCGCTCGTGATCTTCTCGGGTCTCGAGGTCACGTCGTTTGTGGCATCTGTGTGCAGTGTCTGTCTGTGTGTCGGGGTTGGAGCCGCTCTGCCCAGGAGCGTTGCGATATTGGAGTTGGGGGTAGCATAGCCTCACGGTGATACGTCCATTTGTACAGTATCTGTAGGCAAAGATTGTACGGGCCATCTCGAGGCAAGCAGCTGTAGACAGGTGCCGCAGTTACTTCTGTTGTGTTTTGCGGGTGCCGGAGGCTGGACCGGCGCACGTAGCGAAGCGTCTTCTTCGCCTTGCCGTAGCGGAAGGTGAAACTTGGGAATCGTACGGAGCCCAAGGTTGTTTAGAGGTGCGCGGCGAGGCAGTTGCAGGGATAGCTCTGGAACCGGGGGGCTGTGCTGCAGTGGCAGCTGGGTGGTGTAAGTGTAGTGGTTTGAGTGAGCGGTGGTTGAAGGATTGTTCGGTTCCTGAATGTGCCTAACCTTGTACGTGTGAAGTATTTTATTGCAGGTCGTATGTAATGTTGAGAGTAATTTATTTCATATATACTATAGAATAAAAAAACCCCAGCTGGGGCATTTCCCTCCCCCCCGCTGCGTTTTTTTTCCCCCGGTCCCGGCTGCTCTGCGAGGCGATGATCATCGCCAAGGTTTGGGCGGAGGTCAGGCTCGGGCCGGGGTTTTCTCAGGCAGGGCGATTTTTTTTTTTTTTTTTTTTTTTGAGGCCCTCGGGAACACCGTTCCCAGGGAGCGCCGCAGAGGCAGGGCGACGGTCCGTTGTGGCGTGCTGGTGGTGGAATGGATCGGCCGAGACCGAGGCGTGGTTTGGGTGGTAGCTGAATGAGCGGTGCGTTTGGAATGTATCTAACCTTTTATGATGGTGTGGGGGTGCTTTGTTTCTTTGCAGGTTCCAGGTGGAATTGAAATTTTTCCTTTGCAGACATGTAGAAATGAAAACAAAATGACAATTATGACAATTATCCCTGGGAGTCATAATTAATTTAAATTAAAAAAAAAATTACTCCCAGGGTAGGAGCTGGTTGCTACTGCTGCACCAGCCTTACCATTTTTTAATTTTTTTTTAGTTCATTTTTTTTATAGTGTTTGTTATTTGGTTTTTTTTTCCTTTGTACTATATAAATATGTATACAAATATATACATACACCCTCCCAGGTGGGAGGAAGCAATGATTAAACTAGTAACACCACATATTCCTATAACAACTCATTCCTCCCACATGGAAGGGCAATTACCATCTTGTTATGAAACTGAATCAACTAATTATTCAAAGCAGTTACATTTCTCTGGCACCCCCTACAAAACAAAAGAAACAATAAACAACGAGAAATGCAAACACAATCATTCAAACAAAATTGTACACAGCACACAAAAGTGTAAAAAGCAAAACCCAGCGCGGCAAAAACCGAACTCGTCCAAAGCACCAAACTAGCCGACACAGTCCTCCCGGATGACAGAGAAGGTCCTCCAGAGCATAGAGATGAGCCAGAAAGTCCTCCCCGATGAGAAAGACTGTCCTTCAGACCATAGAGCTGCAAGGAGAAGTCCTCCCGGAGTATAGAGCGGCTCCGCAGACCATCGAGATGACAGCGAAAGTCGACCCAGACGATAGAGAAGGTCGTCCAGAGCATAGAGCTGAAACCAGAGGTCCCCTGGATGATCCAGAAGGTCGCCGAGCGCCTCGAGATTAAACTGGCGGTCCCAACCGGCGCATGCGCGGTGCGTCGGGGGCGGGCATGGGGCGGTGGGCGGAGGTTCCCCGCGCGGAGCGGAGCGGCGCGGTCGTTGGGCTGCGGCTGCAGGCAGCGAGGAGGTGAGCGGGGAAAGCCCCGAGGAGGACGGCGGTGCCTGCGGGGGAGCGGCCGGGCCGGCGGGAGGCACGGAGCGGGGAAGGTGCGGTGCCGTGTGGGAGCCGGCGGGCGGAGCTTCCTGGAGCCGGTCGGGGCCGGGGGCGCCGCGCCGCTCCGCTCGGGGGCCGGGCGGCGGGGGGGCGCCGAGCCGCGCCGCGCCGCTCCGGGGCCGGGCGGCGGGGAGGCGCCGCGCCGCTCCGGGGCCGGGCGGCGGGGGGGCGCCGAGCCGCGCCGCTCCGGGGCCGGGCGGCGGGGAGGCGCCGCGCCGAGCCGCTCCGGGGCCGGGCGCCGAGCCGCGCCGCTCCGGGGCCGGGCGGCGGGGAGGCGCCGAGCCGCTCCGGGGCCGGACGCCGAGCCGCGCCGCTCCGGGGCCGGGCGGCGGGGAGGAGCCGCGCCGAGCCGCGCCGCTCCGGGGCCGGGCGGCGGGGGGGGGGGCCGCGCCGCTCCGGGGCCGGGCGCCGAGCCGCGCCGCTCCGGGGCCGGGCGGCGGGGAGGCGCCGCGCCGAGCCGCGCCGCTCCGGGGCCGGGCGGCGGGGAGGCGCCGAGCCGCTCCGGGGCCGGGCGCCGAGCCGCTCCGCTCCGGGGCCGGGCGGCGGGGAGGCGCCGCGCCGAGCCGCTCCGGGGCCGGGCGCCGAGCCGCGCCGCTCCGGGGCCGGGCGGCGGGGAGGCGCCGAGCCGCGCCGCGCCGCTCCGGGGCCGGGCGGCGGGGAGGCGCTGCGCCGCGCCGCTCCGGGGCCGGGCGGCGGGGGGCACCGCGCCGCTTCGGGGCCGGGCGGCGGGGGTCGGCGGGTCGGCGCCGGTGGTGGGAGGCCGGCCGGAGCCGGTGGCGGGGGCTGCCCGGAGCCGTGCTGGGGGCTCGGCGGGGCTTCCACGTGCGGCGATGGCGTGGGGAACGGTGTCCCCGCAGGGTCCAAAAGCAGGGAGGGCTGCGTCTCGCGGCATTTTGGAGCCCGGGGCTTTTGGTCGGCCACGTTGGTTCCCCGGGCCATGCCGGCAGGTGTAGTTTCTATGGTCGTGGCTGCCGGGCAAACCGCTTCTCTTTTGCCTCCTTCTTTCCAGTGTCACCTTCTGCGTCCCGTGCAGAAAATGCTGCGTGCTTGATTCCGCTCGCTGCTCAGGTAATGGCGCGTCTGGGGCTGCGGGAGCGGGGAGAAACACTTGCCGGTTCAAGGACGCCACAGGTGCGCCACATCAAAGCCAGAGGAAAGGCAAATCTGCTGCCCGTGCAGAAAAGCCGAGGACAAACTGCAGGTAAGAGAGCGCACCTCGTTCCTGCAGTGCTCCCTTGGGAGTTACGGATGTTTGCCTTCCAGGCAAAAGAACAGACTTTGCTCTAGGAGAAATGAAGAGCTGCCTGTTCCCTTCTTTAGGGTCCGGTGTTTCACTTCTGGTTGGTCGTGCTAATTGGATGGGCGAGCTGGAAATAGCCTTTTGTTTTGATACGCAGAAGTAAATTGTTAGTAATACGCGGTGTCAGTAGAGTTCATTTTTGAGCACCCAGGTGCCAGTGGAAACGTAAGGAATGAAGCTCGATGGGAACTGATACTTAAATTTAGTTTTCCGTGATTTTTCTTTGCCGTACGGGCGTGGATGGCACGGTGTCCTGTGGCTCGGTCCACGTTCTGTTCCGTGGAGCCTTCGGTCTAGGACTTTGAAGTAAGGAAGTTTGTCCTTCCAGAAAAGGGCTAGTCGCTCCTAGGATTGAGGTGTGGACTTGCAGAGTCTCTTAGGCACGTGCTCGGAATTGGAGGCGAATTTCACTTGATGTTGCTGCTGTTTGTCTTCACTTTCCTTCCTTTCCCCACGGCTCCATCAGGAGTGGGAGCTCTGAATCATCATTTTGTTTTCAGTCTCAAACACGTTTTTTTACCCAAGGAGGTGCTACGTTTAGAAGTTAATGAGTTTTGTCACAAACGCGTCGGTCGATGCGATTGCGTTGCGATTGTTAAAACCCGCAAAATAACACCAGTCTTACGGATCTGGCCTATTTCTTCCGAACACGGATTCGTCACGTGCAAATCGGGATACGGGTCGTCTGCGCTTCGTGCTGAGACAGGGATGAGCTCCCAAAGGCAAAAAATACAAGGTCGTGGGGGTTGGTTTTGTTTGTATTTGGGGGCGGGGGGGGGTGGATTTAAAAGAAAAAAAAGAGCGCAGTGTTGACTGGTGGCAGCCTGCAGAGCTCTTTTGCTGCCCGACCTCTCCTTTTCCTCTCTTGAACTCCTCTTTCGTGGCTGTAATTGTCGTTTGGAGAAGTTCAGAAGAGCGGTTCAGTGACTTGCCTGGGTCCGTGTGCCAGTAATACCGGGAAGGGAAGCGCTTGAACCGGTAGCAAATCAAGTTGGCTACAAGCAGAGGTTCTGAAGGAAGAACAACGATAACGGGAAGCAAATAGCAAGTTCCCAAAAAATGGGCGCGTGTCAAACGCATCCGAGTTTTACGGCCAAATGTTGTTTGGCAACATGTTCCAAACGGCTATTTTTTCCTTCCCTCGGTTGTAGTCTTTGCAAAACTTCACAAAACCAGGAAGCTTGGGACTCCTACCCAGCTTTATGCTACGGGTTTTTTTTTTTCCTCTCTCAGCAGAGTGTCAGCTGCCGCCGTTTCACCGTGGTCGCCCTTTCTTCTGCCGTGAAAGTGCAAGACGGACGGAAAGGCTCCATAGCGGTCTGCGAGTACAAGGTACGTCCGCGATGCGTGTCCGCGTTTTTCCTAAGGCGCTTGTAGTACGGACTTCAAAGTTAACGTCAAGAATGTGCCGGCTCTCCTTCCTTCTGTAGTTTTTCTAGGAACTGTTTTAAGGCAGATACTAAAAGTCAAAGAAGGTCTGCGCTGGAGCGTGTTAACGCCTGTGCAAAGTCGGCTTCCCTCCGTTTATTTTGCCTTCCCGAAAGCGCAATCTTGTGTTTCTGTGCGCTTACTAGGAAAGGATATCGGGAAAACAATTTTATCCGAAAAGAGGAAAGGCAATGTTTGCAAGAGTTCAGAAGAAACAGGCTTTGTTTTTGTCATAAAAGCTGTGTGCTTTTTCAGTCAATAAGTTTTTAAAAAGGAGGATTTCAAAATACAAACCTGTATCTGCTGTATTATATAAATTATTAAAAAATAATTTTCTGTCTTTTTCCCTTTTTTCCGTCTCCGTTTTAGTTCACCCATGCGGGTTTTTAAATCACTTCCCGATGTTCTTAATCGCCGCTTCCTTTAAACACTTTCCTGACTCCTTTTCTCCTCTTTGCTGCTGCCTTTATTCCCCTGTATTTCTGTTTTAATTCTTTCTTGTCTTTCCTTAGGGCCCTCGTTTTTTGAATCTTCCTTCTCCGTCCCTCTAGTTCGCTGTCCTGTTTTTTAATTTTCCCATTTATTTCCCTAATCCCTGTGGCTTTTTCCATGTTCTAGGTTGACTTTTCCCCTGGGGGTTTAGCTGGGTTTAATTGTTTCTTCTCTTCCCTTAGTGTTCCCTCAGTGCCCTCGCTTTCTAAATTTTCCTTCCCCGATGGAGCTCCCTGTCGCTATTTATTAAGTTTTTTCCTTATTTCTTCCGTCGCCCTTGCTGTTCAAACGTCCTGCTTTCGGCTGGCAGAGAGTTAAGGTTCTTCCTAGTAGCTGGCACAGTGCTGCCGTTTGGATTTCGGATGAGCATCGTGTTGGTAACGCGCTGACGTTTTGTTTGTCGCTAAGTAGCGCTGACACCACTCAAGGACCTTTCAGCTTCCCGTGCTCTGCCCGGTGCGCAAGAAGCTGGGAGGCGCCACAGGCAGCTCAGCTGCCCCAGACCGGCCGCAGCGCTATTCCCTACCGTGGGACGTCACGCTCGGTCTGGAAACTGGGGGGGCGTTGGCCAGGAGTCAGCGATGGCAGCTCGGGGACGTGCTTGGCATCGGTCGGCGAGTGGTGAGCCCCTGTCTAGTGAAGCGCTTGCTTTGTATACTCTTATTGGTTTATTACTGCTACTACTGCTACTACTAGTGTTACTACTATTCTGTTGTCTTTTCCTTCAATTGTTAAACTGTTCTTACCTTAACCCCCGAGTTTTCTGACTTCGACCCTTGCAATTTTCTCCCGCGTAGCGGCTGTGTGGTGCTTGGCTGCTGGCTGGGGTTAAACCACGACAAAAGCTTCTGTCGACTTGTATTCCGTCTGCCGTTTCCATTTTTTAATTCTTCCTTGTCTCTATTAGTACCTTTGCTTTGTCCGTTTTCTTCCTACGTCTCTCTTTTAGTTCACTGTCCCTGTTTTTCATTTTTTTCTCTTTGTTGCCCTAATTCCCGTCACTCTTGAATTTTTTTTTGCTTTTATCCCGTTCCCTGTCTTTAGTTTGCAGTTAGTTCTTCTCTTTCCTTAGGGTCCTCCCTTTTAACAGCCTCGGAGGGGGCGTAGCTTCCCGCTGAGGAGCGGTTGGAGGAGGCGAGGTGGTTGTCAGCCGGGTCATCATTTAATAGTAAAGTATGAAATGGCACGTTGATTAATCATTTACCTTTTGGTTTTGTGGGAGCTGTGCTGGCTGCCTTTAGAATCAGCTGAGAATTTGAGGTGAGCTGGGTTGTAGAGGGGAGGCACCCGGGGCTGGCTATTTCACCCGAGCGCCACGGGAACTTTGTGTCTCCTGGCATCCTAGGCGCACCGAGTGACAGTCGCAGCATCTTTCTTTAGAATAGGCGTGGAGCAGGTGAGCGGAGCGGTACGGTGCTTTTGAGGAGGAGGGTGTCGCAGAAGCGGTTGGCAGTAACCAGACCGATGCTGAATACCAGCGCTGTGTTTTAGTTTGTTAGTGGGTTGTGGGTTTGTGGGTTGGGAGTTTGGTGTTGGTTTTTTTGTTTGTTTTGGGTTTTTTTGTTGTTTTTTTTTGTTGTGTGGTTTGTGTGGTTTGTGTGGTTTGTGTGGTTTGTGTGGTTTGTGTGGTTTGTGTGGTTTGTGTGGTTTGTGTGGTTTGTGTGGTTTGTGTGGTTTGTGTGGTTTGTGTGGTTTGTGTGGTTTGTGTGGTTTGTGTGGTTTGTGTGGTTTGTGTGGTTTGTGTGGTTTGTGTGGTTTGTGTGGTTTGTGTGGTTTGTGTGGTTTGTGTGGTTTGTGTGGTTTGTGTGGTTTGTGTGGTTTGTGTGGTTTGTGTGGTTTGTGTGGTTTGTGTGGTTTGTGTGGTTTGTGTGGTTTGTGTGGTTTGTGTGGTTTGTGTGGTTTGTGTGGTTTCTGTGGTTTCTGTGGTTTCTGTGGTTTCTGTGGTTTTTTGTTTTGGTTTGGTTTTTTTTGTTTTTTTTGTTGTGTGGTTTTTGTGTTTTTTTTGTTTTGTTTTAGATGACGAAGAGGAACTGGGTGAGTGCAGGAATGTTCTAGTTAGGTGTGTGGTGGTTTTCTTTTTTTTTTGAGGGTGGATTCAGATCCCTGGCCCTCTGAAAGCTCAGTTGCGGGATCAGGGCTGAGGAGGTAACAAGGATAGGAATTGCAGGGAGGGGTTATAAAGTTGGTGTCGGGGAGAGGCCTGTCCAGGAGCAGTCTCCTTTGGGAAGGGCAAAGGAGCGGGTTACTGTTGTTAGCGCGCTGCTGACGTTTGCTGAGCAGGGCAGTTCCATCCTGTGTCTGTGCGTTTTGCTTTTGCGTAGTCTGTCTGTCTTCTGTGTCTCGTACCATGGCTTTCTCAGGTCTCGATGTTTCCGTAGCTCTTTGTGATCATCGGGCCCCTCGGGAGGCTTACCTCGAGGGCGTCTCGAACGCATCGCCTCATCGGCATAGCGTTTCTTGAGCCCTGCTTATCTTGCCGTTGTAGCTTAAAGCACGGACGTGTCCGGGAAGCGTCGCGTTCCAGATGTTTCCGAGGGATCGTCTGTTGCGGTGGCCGGCCGGGCGGTCTCCGCAGGTCTGCTTTTGAGAGTTACGTTTCTACGGTCGTCTTCAGGGGTTTCATCCCTGGTTCCTTAATGGTCTTAGGTCTTAAATCCTGGCTTGTCATGCATCCATTTATCTTTTTTAGATGGTAGTTTTATCTCCTGGGCCACGGCAGGCACCGTAGGGGTTCCGTGCCGGAGGCGTCTTCCCTACCGGAGTCGTTCCCGCTCGTGATCTTCTCGGGTCTCGAGGTCACGTCGTTTGTGGCATCTGTGTGCAGTGTCTGTCTGTGTGTCGGGGTTGGAGCCGCTCTGCCCAGGAGCGTTGCGATATTGGAGTTGGGGGTAGCATAGCCTCACGGTGATACGTCCATTTGTACAGTATCTGTAGGCAAAGATTGTACGGGCCATCTCGAGGCAAGCAGCTGTAGACAGGTGCCGCAGTTACTTCTGTTGTGTTTTGCGGGTGCCGGAGGCTGGACCGGCGCACGTAGCGAAGCGTCTTCTTCGCCTTGCCGTAGCGGAAGGTGAAACTTGGGAATCGTACGGAGCCCAAGGTTGTTTAGAGGTGCGCGGCGAGGCAGTTGCAGGGATAGCTCTGGAACCGGGGGGCTGTGCTGCAGTGGCAGCTGGGTGGTGTAAGTGTAGTGGTTTGAGTGAGCGGTGGTTGAAGGATTGTTCGGTTCCTGAATGTGCCTAACCTTGTACGTGTGAAGTATTTTATTGCAGGTCGTATGTAATGTTGAGAGTAATTTATTTCATATATACTATAGAATAAAAAAACCCCAGCTGGGGCATTTCCCTCCCCCCCGCTGCGTTTTTTTTCCCCCGGTCCCGGCTGCTCTGCGAGGCGATGATCATCGCCAAGGTTTGGGCGGAGGTCAGGCTCGGGCCGGGGTTTTCTCAGGCAGGGCGATTTTTTTTTTTTTTTTTTTTTTTGAGGCCCTCGGGAACACCGTTCCCAGGGAGCGCCGCAGAGGCAGGGCGACGGTCCGTTGTGGCGTGCTGGTGGTGGAATGGATCGGCCGAGACCGAGGCGTGGTTTGGGTGGTAGCTGAATGAGCGGTGCGTTTGGAATGTATCTAACCTTTTATGATGGTGTGGGGGTGCTTTGTTTCTTTGCAGGTTCCAGGTGGAATTGAAATTTTTCCTTTGCAGACATGTAGAAATGAAAACAAAATGACAATTATGACAATTATCCCTGGGAGTCATAATTAATTTAAATTAAAAAAAAAATTACTCCCAGGGTAGGAGCTGGTTGCTACTGCTGCACCAGCCTTACCATTTTTTAATTTTTTTTTAGTTCATTTTTTTTATAGTGTTTGTTATTTGGTTTTTTTTTCCTTTGTACTATATAAATATGTATACAAATATATACATACACCCTCCCAGGTGGGAGGAAGCAATGATTAAACTAGTAACACCACATCTTCCTATAACAATTCATTCCTCCCACATGGAAGGGCAATTACCATCTTGTTATGAAACTGAATCAACTAATTATTCAAAGCAGTTACATTTCTCTGGCACCCCCTACAAAACAAAAGAAACAATAAACAACGAGAAATGCAAACACAATCATTCAAACAAAATTGTACACAGCACACAAAAGTGTAAAAAGCAAAACCCAGCGCGGCAAAAACCGAACTCGTCCAAAGCACCAAACTAGCCGACACAGTCCTCCCGGATGACAGAGAAGGTCCTCCAGAGCATAGAGATGAGCCAGAAAGTCCTCCCCGATGAGAAAGACTGTCCTTCAGACCATAGAGCTGCAAGGAGAAGTCCTCCCGGAGTATAGAGCGGCTCCGCAGACCATCGAGATGACAGCGAAAGTCGACCCAGACGATAGAGAAGGTCGTCCAGAGCATAGAGATGAAACCAGAGGTCCCCTGGATGATCCAGAAGGTCGCCGAGCGCCTCGAGATTAAACTGGCGGTCCCAACCGGCGCATGCGCGGTGCGTCGGGGGCGGGCATGGGGCGGTGGGCGGAGGTTCCCCGCGCGGAGCGGAGCGGCGCGGTCGTTGGGCTGCGGCTGCAGGCAGCGAGGAGGTGAGCGGGGAAAGCCCCGAGGAGGACGGCGGTGCCTGCGGGGGAGCGGCCGGGCCGGCGGGAGGCACGGAGCGGGGAAGGTGCGGTGCCGTGTGGGAGCCGGCGGGCGGAGCTTCCTGGAGCCGGTCGGGGCCGGGGGCGCCGCGCCGCTCCGCTCGGGGGCCGGGCGGCGGGGGGGGCGCCGAGCCGCGCCGCGCCGCTCCGGGGCCTGGCGGCGGGGGGGGGCCGCGCCGCTCCGGGGCCTGGCGGCGGGGGGGAGCCGTGCCGCTCCGGGACCGGGCGGCGGGGAGGCGCCGCGCCGAGCCGCTCCGGGGCCGGGCGCCGAGCCGCGCCGCTCCGGGGCCGGGCGGCGGGGAGGCGCCGAGCCGCTCCGGGGCCGGACGCCGAGCCGCGCCGCTCCGGGGCCGGGCGGCGGGGAGGCGCCGCGCCGAGCCGCGCCGCTCCGGGGCCGGGCGGCGGGGGGGGGGGCCGCGCCGCTCCGGGGCCGGGCGCCGAGCCGCGCCGCTCCGGGGCCGGGCGGCGGGGAGGCGCCGCGCCGAGCCGCGCCGCTCCGGGGCCGGGCGGCGGGGAGGCGCCGAGCCGCTCCGGGGCCGGGCGCCGAGCCGCTCCGCTCCGGGGCCGGGCGGCGGGGAGGCGCCGCGCCGAGCCGCTCCGGGGCCGGGCGCCGAGCCGCGCCGCTCCGGGGCCGGGTGGCGGGGAGGCGCCGAGCCGCTCCGGGGCCGGACGCCGAGCCGCGCCGCTCCGGGGCCGGGCGGTGGGGAGGCGCCGAGCCGCGCCGCGCCGCTCCGGGGCCGGGCGGCGGGGAGGCGCTGCGCCGCGCCGCTCCGGGGCCGGGCGGCGGGGGGCACCGCGCCGCTTCGGGGCCGGGCGGCGGGGGTCGGCGGGTCGGTGCCGGTGGGGGGGCGCCGGCCGGAGCCGGTGGCGGGGGCTGCCCGGAGCCGTGCTGGGGGCTCGGCGGGGCTTCCACGTGCGGCGATGGCGTGGGGAACGGTGTCCCCGCAGGGTCAAAAGCAGGGAGGGCTGCGTCTCGCGGCATCTTGGAGCCCGGGGCTTTTGGTCGGCCACGTTGGTTCCCCGGGCCGTGCCGGCAGGTGTAGTTTCTATGGTCGTGGCTGCCGGGCAAACCGCTTCTCTTTTTGCCTCCTCCTTTCCAGTGTCACCTTCTGCGTCCCGTGCAGAAAATGCTGCGTGCTTGATTCCGCTCGCTGCTCAGGTAATGGCGCGTCTGGGGCTGCGGGAGCGGGGAGAAACACTTGCCGGTTCAAGGACGCCACAGGTGCGCCACATCAAAGCCAGAGGAAAGGCAAATCTGCTGCCCGTGCAGAAAAGCCGAGGACAAACTGCAGGTAAGAGAGCGCACCTCGTTCCTGCAGTGCTCCCTTGGGAGTTACGGATGTTTGCCTTCCAGGCAAAAGAACAGACTTTGCCTTAGGAGAAATGAAGAGCTGCCTGTTCCCTTCTTTAGGCTCCGGTGTTTCACTTCTGGTTGGTCGTGCTAATTGGATGGGCGAGCTGGAAATAGCCTTTTGTTTTGATACGCAGAAGTAAATTGTTAGTAATACGCGGTGTCAGTAGAGTTCATTTTTGAGCACCCAGGTGCCAGTGGAAACGTAAGGAATGAAGCTCGATGGGAACTGATACTTAAATTTAGTTTTCCGTGATTTTTCTTTGCCGTACGGGCGTGGATGGCACGGTGTCCTGTGGCTCGGTCCACGTTCTGTTCCGTGGAGCCTTCGGTCTAGGACTTTGAAGTAAGGAAGTTTGTCCTTCCAGAAAAGGGCTAGTCGCTCCTAGGATTGAGGTGTGGACTTGCAGAGTCTCTTAGGCACGTGCTCGGAATTGGAGGCGAATTTCACTTGATGTTGCTGCTGTTTGTCTTCACTTTCCTTCCTTCCCCCACGGCTCCATCAGGAGCGGGAGCTCTGAATCATCATTTTGTTTTCAGTCTCAAACACGTTTTTTTACCCAAGGAGGTGCTACGTTTAGAAGTTAATGAGTTTTGTCACAAACGCGTCGGTCGATGCGATTGCGTTGCGATTGTTAAAACCCGCAAAATAACACCAGTCTTACGGATCTGGCCTATTTCTTCCGAACACGGATTCGTCACGTGCAAATCGGGATACGGGTCGTCTGCGCTTCGTGCTGAGACAGGGATGAGCTCCCAAAGGCAAAAAATACAAGGTCGTGGGGGTTGGTTTTGTTTGTATTTGGGGGCGGGGGGGGGGTGGATTTAAAAGAAAAAAAAGAGCGCAGTGTTGACTGGTGGCAGCCTGCAGGGCTCTTTTGCTGCCCGACCTCTCCTTTTCCTCTCTTGAACTCCTCTTTCGTGGCTGTAATTGTCGTTTGGAGAAGTTCAGAAGAGCGGTTCAGTGACTTGCCTGGGTCCGTGTGCCAGTAATACCGGGAAGGGAAGCGCTTGAACCGGTAGCAAATCAAGTTGGCTACAAGCAGAGGTTCTGAAGGAAGAACAACGATAACGGGAAGCAAATAGCAAGTTCCCAAAAAATGGGCGCGTGTCAAACGCATCCGAGTTTTACGGCCAAATGTTGTTTGGCAACATGTTCCAAACGGCTATTTTTTCCTTCCCTCGGTTGTAGTCTTTGCAAAACTTCACAAAACCAGGAAGCTTGGGACTCCTACCCAGCTTTATGCTACGGGTTTTTTTTTTTTCCTCTCTCAGCAGAGTGTCAGCTGCCGCCGTTTCACCGTGGTCGCCCTTTCTTCTGCCGTGAAAGTGCAAGACGGACGGAAAGGCTCCATAGCGGTCTGCGAGTACAAGGTACGTCCGCGATGCGTGTCCGCGTTTTTCCTAAGGCGCTTGTAGTACGGACTTCAAAGTTAACGTCAAGAATGTGCCGGCTCTCCTTCCTTCTGTAGTTTTTCTAGGAACTGTTTTAAGGCAGATACTAAAAGTCAAAGAAGGTCTGCGCTGGAGCGTGTTAACGCCTGTGCAAAGTCGGCTTCCCTCCGTTTATTTTGCCTTCCCGAAAGCGCAATCTTGTGTTTCTGTGCGCTTACTAGGAAAGGATATCGGGAAAACAATTTTATCCTAAAAGAGGAAAGACAATGTTTGTGAGAGTTCAGGCGTTCGGAAGAAACAGGCTTTGTTTTTGTCATAAAAGCTGTGTGCTTTTTCAGTCAATAAGTTTTTAAAATATCTTACAGTAGGTCTTGAAAAGCTTACTGCGATACTAGCGTCCGTACTAAAAGCGATCAAGGTCCAAGGAGAGACGTGGACAAAAGAGGAGGAATCGGCGTCGCTTTCCCGAGAAGCATTGCCAGCCTTGTAAGTAGCGACAGCGAGTCCTGACGTGGTTTCGGTGAGTTACTGCTTCGGCAGCATCCTTTTTTCTTAACCTACAGCGTGTGATTTCTTACTTCAGCTGGAAAGAGATTTTCCAGAATGGAAATCTTTCTCATTCAAAGAAGTTGTGTTTTATGAGCTCCCCATCAGAGTGGGGATCTTCAGAGATGATGCGCTTGGCAGTGGAAGTCAGCAGCAGCAAGACTTTCCACTCTCTTAAAAAAAAAAAAAAAAAAAAAAAGTCCGTTTGCTTCCAAAGACCCGAGCACAGCACGTCTTCCAGAAGTTGATGGCATCGCTGGTTCTCAGTTGCAACAGCCGAGATGTCATCAACACGCGTTCCTCTGCGTGCTTCGGCGCAGCCAAAAGCGTTAGCAAATCGCCGGTCCTTTTTGGTAGCCTTACGCGTTGCAGCCCCGGGGATTGGATTCTGCCCCCAAAGTAAAACCGTATGGGGGATCTCTTCTGTCACGGATTTTTCTCTCCTAGATGTAACTTCAGGAAAAAAAAGTTAAAATTGGATCTACAAACTGCCTTGCGTTGTTTCAGCTGTAACTGCCAACTAGCTGTGGCGTACAATTGCTTAGGTGTGTTTAAGCAGTTAGGTATTTGTTCTGAACGTTGACCAGGAGAGGCAACTGAACGTTACGGGGTGTTTTCCCCCCCGCTCTTTTGACGGAGTGCTCTGAAGTACTTTCTTTCTGTCTGGCTTTCAAGGGTGCGTTTCCCTGGCAGTTCAGCAGCATCTCTCTTGGGCGGCGCGGCTGGCCAGATGTCGCTCCTAATGACGTAAGGCGCAAAAAACCCCTGGTCAAATGATAACTGCGTATCTTGGAGACAGATAATCTACTGGTATCGATTCACAGCTGTGCAAGTTAAATTAACGCCAAAGGAAAATCCAGTCCTTCTCCAGCAGAAGTATTTTTATTGGATGTTTATAAACACACGCACAGCTTTTTTAGTATGAAGCGAATTGCTGCGATTTGTCCTTTGCTTTTCCTTTTCCCCTCGAAAGCGTTACGCTTCGCTTCCAGCTTTGTCGACCGAGCCAGCAAGATGTGCAGCAGCAGCTGCGAGGGCCGTAGCTGTTGCGGCGGACCTGTAAGCGTAGATTCTGATTGCGGTACGCCCTCGTCCTGCAGCCTCGCAGGGTCGTCTCCCTGCAGCCGTGCCGTAAGGAAGGGGTGAGACGTTTTCCAACGCCGGCAAGAGCGTGTGCTTGTATGCGAAGAACATGTTCGGAATCGTACCGGTTAGTCTTAATGCTGATGGGAAGCGTTCAGGTCGCTCTAGCTTTTAAAGGATGTCTTGTATTTGGAGCTGACCTGCTTACCTCGAATCCTCCTTGAGCTCAGCTGCTCTCCTCTCCCTTGCTCTGACTGAATTCCTGTACTCGCTGCTGTGCTATTTTTTTCACATGCTGAAATATCGCTTGGGCTTTTTGTTTTTCAGGTGTCTTGTTGCAAGCGTCTCGTGGTGCTCGCTAGGTACCCCCCGGCCCAGGTTGGCCTGCCTGTCGTGAAGCGTCCCGAGGGTAAGGGGCCGGCCCCGTGCCTGGAGGCTCCCGGCTCTGTCTCCGGCGGGTGCCCCGCGGGTGCGGCAGCGAGGGCTGCGTGGTGGGGCGAGTCCCGGGCCAAGAGGGAGCGGGGAGGTTCGTTGCCCCGGGGAGCCCGTCCCAGCGCGGGAACGGAGGGGGAGCACGGCAGAGCAGAGCCTGAGCGAGAGGTGCGGCACCGTCCCCCGGCAGGCTCCCCCCGCGGCGTGGGGCAGCCGCCGGCTTGCGGGATGGGGGCCGGGGGGGGCTGCAGCCGTTTGGGGGGGCTGCCCCCATTTTATTTTTCTGGCGGAGCTCCCCTTTTCGGGGGGGGCGCCTACATATGTAAATGGCATTATTAAAGTAGCTGTTTTCCTTGTTCTGTGCCTTTTTGGGGGGGGTGATTAAAAAGTGTGGAGGGGCCTGGGGGGTGATGATGTCATTTGGGGCCCCCCAACGTCACGGGGGGCGGGGGCGTGATGATGAAACAGAGGAGCAGGTGAGTGGGGGATGAAGGTGTCACGGGGAGGTTTCCCCCCAGAGAAGGGGGGTCACAGTCCCAAAATGCCTGAAAACTCGTGTGTGTGTGTGTGTGTGTGTGTGTGATTAACCATGTGAAGAACTGGAAATACGGGTGCGAGGCATTGCAGTAGAAAAAAATCTCTCGCCTTTATATATATATATATATTGAAAAATAATATTCGTTTTTATGTGTGTGTATATATATATATGTAAAAGGATTTCAAAATACAAACCTGTACCTGCTATGTTATAGAAATTATTAAAAAATCTCAATGGAGATAGATAGGGTTTTAAAATAAAAAAGAACTTGTCTCTATGTTAAGAAATAAAGGAGTTTAAAATGCAAAAAGAGATGATGTAGGTGAAGGAATTTAAACCAGAAGTCAGTCTGGATAGGTAGAAGTACCTACGCTTACCCTGTGTCACCGAGTAAGCCTAAGTAGGTATCCCGTGTAATCGAAGTAAAGGTTCTATGGAAGTGTAAACAGATAACTAAGTCTAAAGAGGTAGGATTGTAAGTAGATACCGAAGTCTAAAGAGAGAAGTCGAAGATATCAAAGTGTCAAAATATGCAAGTCCAAGAGCAAAATATCCAATATCCAAGAGCAACACAGTTTGGGGCTCCCAGGAAAGCTGAATCCGCCTGGATTTGTGCAGCTGGAAAGCAAGCACAAACACACCGCACACGCACACGCACACACTCACACCCCCCCCGCCCCCCCGCATTTTAACGCAGAAAACCAAAAATGACCCATTGTTATGATGTGGAAAAGCGCCGGAAAACCCCAGAACTGAATATTTTGGAAAAGCAGAAACCCCCAAGTTTTGTATGACGTAAAAGAAAAAACAAAAAAGAAGAACAACAACAAACAAAAAAACCCCAAACGAAAAACCGGCGCCAATTTGGGCCAAATCTGGGGTGAACCGCGGACAGTTTGAGGGGCATTGCTGGGGATTATCTGGCGTGGATTCCTTCTCCGGAGCGGAATATCCGTTGCGGGTTATCCCAGGTGAGTTATCTGCTGTGGATTATGCCGGGTGGACCCCCTGGTGTAGGTCATCCCCACCCGTGTCCCCCCGTGCACCTTTGTACCCACACATAGCCGCCGTCCGTCCGTCCGTCCGTGTCCGTCTCCTCCCCCCTGTCCTCCTCTGCGTGTCTCTCCGCCCTCCCGAGTGCTCTCCACCCGAACGTCCCCCCACACAAGGTTTTTCCCCCCGTGCGGGTTTTTTTTTTTTTTTCCCTGGGCCGTGCCCCCCGCGTCCCCTGCCCTCCAGTCTCGCGCCCCCGCTCCCCTGCTCCACCCCTCCCCTAACCCCTTTGCTTCTGGACCCCCAGCTCCGCACGGGCCACGGGCAGCCTGGGGAGCTTCACCCCGAGCCGTTCCTTTCCCCCCTGGGCAGCAGCGGTTCTGCCGCTGCTACAGGCAGGCGCTTTCTGGACGGGCGAGGGGCTGGGACGACCGGAGGCTGCCGCACGCTCCGGTCCGAGCGAGACGCTGTTCCCGGGGGACCTGGCGCAGGGAAAGGCGAGGGACTCTCCGCGCTGCCGGTGGCTCTTCAGAAGGGAACCGCGCTCTGGTTTTAGCGGCAGAAGGTGTCGGTCGGGCAGCCGCGTAGCACTGTGCTGAGCGACGGGGCAGGCGTCTGGCTTGTTGGAGTCCAGGCGTGTTTCTCGCCTCGCAGTCTCGATGCCAAAACAAGCAGGGGGTTCAGGTTCCCAAAGCCTTTGGACGTGGGAGCAAGATGACAGCTAGGTCTCTAGCAGCACGGTATTTCAGCCGTGTTGCTTGCTGCAAATGGCTTGCAGGCCAGGAGATGTTGAGAGGGGTCTGAAACAAAGAAAGGGAGCGTGGAAGTGGTTGTTTGAAGGCGGCAAATGAGGCAGCCGAAGGAAGCGAGCGGCTCAGCTGCCTTGGTGGACCAGCCCCTCCAGCCTCCCGAGTCTGGCGCGCCGCAGGCGGTCAAAGCGCAGGCGCCGCGCTCGCTGGCGGGAGCGGCAGGGAGCGCAGAGCTGCGCTGCCGTCCAGAGCGGCGAGGGAACCGGCAGGGCTCTAGGGCCATCTGGTGCGGCCAGCCGACGGGCCTCTTTGCTTTCCCTGTTTCACGTCTAATTCCTTTGCGTGCCGCAGGGCAGGGTGGTAAGTAACATCGCGCAGGTCTTATTTAAGTGGCAAGCCCTGCGCGGGAAGCCCGGGGCGGCGCAGGATGAGCGGAGGGCACCGCGGCAGAGCCCGAGGGTCACCGGCGTATCGCTCGCTCGCAGATCGCGCGCTTGCCGGCGGTCTGCTCGCGTGCACCGCTTCCTGATAATCGTAGCTGCCCCTCTCACACAAAGCAGCTTTCAGTATCTCCTCGCGTGCCTTCAGGATGTCATCAGTGTCGCTTTTTTTTTCTTTTTTTTTAATAAAATCTCTCCAGGGTCTGTTGGCTCGCTGGTGTCACTCTCCCACCCCTGATGCCACCTGCAGATGAATCCAGCAATCCCGGGGGCTTACTCTGGGGGCAAAAAAGCCGAGCCAAGGCAAAGGTATTGACCAGGTTCCCTGCGCTGCTTCCCCCGGCTGGGTCCTGGGGTGAGGGGCGGGGAGAGAAAGGGCCAGCAGCCCTCTGCGAGCTGTCAAGCGCAGAGGACTGAAATGCTCGAGCCGCTTGGGTGCTTTTTGGGGGCGAGGCAATGGCTCTGGCTGCGTGGGCTGTGAGCGGGAGCAGGGGCAGAGAAGGGCGAGGCTTGTGGCCCCCCCCCCCCCCCCCCCCCCCCGTAAGGCGGCGGCGGCGGCTGCGGGCGGCCCAAGGCGGGCCGGGGTGCGAGTCCTTTGTCCCCGCGGGGAGCGCTCGGGGCGCGGGGCTCGGTGTGGTGCTGCCGCCTGGCGTCCAAAAGCGGGTACTGCAGCTCGGGTGGCGCCCGGGGGCGGTGGGGCGTTTTGGCCGTGCCTCGGTGCTGCCGCCTGGCGTCCAAAAGCGGGTACTGCAGGCCGGGAGCCGCGCAGGGGCGGTGGCGTGCACGTGATCCCCGGTGCCGGTGGCCGGTACCGGGCATGCGACAGCGCGGCGCCCGCGGGGCGATGCCGCCGCAGCCGTTGCTGCCTCCCGGTAAGGAAGCGCCGCTCTCGCCGCCCGGGAGGTGCTGGCTGCTGCTGGCACGGCTGCCTCGGCCTCCGCTGCAGCCCCGCCCCGGCCCACGCCCCCGTCCTGGTGTGGAGCGGCCCCTCCCCTAGCGACGGGCCCCGCCCCTGGAGCTCCCCGGCAGGGGAAGGGCACCACCCCTAGCGACAGGCCCCGCCCCTGGAGACCACCCCGTGCGGTGTGTCAGGGCGGAGCTTAGCCGCGGGGGGCGGAGCCTTGCGGTGGTAAGGCGGAGCTTTGCCATGTGAGGGCGGAGCTTCACCGGCGCATGCGCGGTGCGTAGGGGGCGGAGCCTTGCCGCGGGGGGGCGGAGCTTTGCCCTGACGGGCGGAGCTTTGGCCGAGCATGCGCGCTGTGTCGGGGGCGGAGCTTAGCCGCGTGGGGCGGAGCCTTGCGGTGGTAAGGCGGAGCTTTGCCGCGTGAGGGCGGAGCCTCATCGGCGCATGCGCAGTGCACGGGGGGGCGGAGCTTTGCAGTGGGAGGGCGGAGCTTTGCCCTGAAGGGCGGAGCTTTGGCCGAGCATGCGTGCTGTGTCAGGGGCGGGGCTTAGCCGCGGGGGGCGGAGCCTTGCGGTGGTAAGGCGGAGCTTTGCCGCGTGGGGGCGGGGCCTCACCAGCGCATGCGCAGTGCATGGGGGGGCGGAGCTTTGCAGTGGGAGGGCGGAGCTTTGCCCTGAAGGGCGGAGCTTTGGCCGAGCATGCGTGCTGTGTCAGGGGCGGAGCTTAGCCGCGGGGGGCGGAGCTTTGCCGTGTGAGGGCGGAGCTCCACGGGCGCATGCGCGCTGTGTTGGGGCGGAGCTTTGCGGCGTGGGGCGGAGCCTTGCCGCGGGGAGGGCGGAGCTTCGCTGGCGCGTGCGTGCTGTGTCGGGGGCGGAGCTTAGCCGCGGGGGGCGGAGCGTTGCGGTGGTAAGGCGGAGCTTTGCCGTGTGAGGGCGGAGCTCCACGGGCGCATGCGCGCTGTGTCAGGGCGGAGCTTTGCCGCGTGGGGCGGAGCCTTGCCGCGGAGAGGGCGGAGCTTCGCTGGCGCATGCGTGGTGTGTGCAGGGCGGAGCTTTGCTGCAGAGGGCGGGGTTTGCCGCGGGGAGGGCGGAGCTTCGCCAGCGCATGCGCGGTGCGTCGGGGGCGGGAATGGCGCGGTGGGCGGAGGTTCCCCGCGCGGAGGGGCCGGGGTGAGCCCGGGGCGGAGGGGAGCGGAGCGGTCGTTGGGCTGCGGCTGCAGGCAGCGAGGAGGTGAGCGGGGAAAGCCCCGAGGAGGGCGGCGGGAGGCACGGAGCGGGGAGGGTGCGGTGCCGTGTGGGAGCCGGGCGGGCGGAGCTTCCTGGAGCCGGTCCGGGGGGGCGCCGCGCCGCGCCGCTCCGGGGCCGGGCGGCGGGGGGGGCGCCGCGCCGCGCCGAGCCGCGCCGCTCCGGGGCCGGGCGGCGGGAGGGCGCCGCGCCGCTTGTGCCGGGCGGCGGGGGGGGCGCCGCGCCGAGCCGCTGAGCTCCGGGGCCGGGCGGCGGGGGGGCGCCGCGCCGAGCCGCTCCGCTCCGGGGCCGCGCGGCGGGGGGGCGCCGCGCCGAGCCGCTCCGCTCCGGGGCCGCGCG
This sequence comes from Platalea leucorodia, assembly GCF_965183815.1. Classification (NCBI taxonomy): domain Eukaryota; kingdom Metazoa; phylum Chordata; class Aves; order Pelecaniformes; family Threskiornithidae; genus Platalea; species Platalea leucorodia. The sequence goes on from NW_028121289.1 coordinate 22,629, forward strand.
GCGGGGGGGGCGCCGCGCCGAGCCGCTGAGCTCCGGGGCCGGGCGGCGGGGGGGGCGCCGCGCCGAGCCGCTGAGCTCCGGGGCCGGGCGGCGGGGGGGGCGCCGCGCCGAGCCGCTGAGCTCCGGGGCCGGGCGGCGGGGGGGCGCCGCGCCGAGCCGCTGAGCTCCGGGGCCGGGCGGCGGGGGGGCGCCGCGCCGAGCCGCTGAGCTCCGGGGCCGGGCGGCGGGGGGGCGCCGCGCCGAGCCGCTGAGCTCCGGGGCCGGGCGGCGGGGGGGGCGCCGCGCCGAGCCGCTGAGCTCCGGGGCCGGGCGGCGGGGGGGGCGCCGCGCCGAGCCGCTGAGCTCCGGGGCCGGGCGGCGGGGGGGCGCCGCGCCGAGCCGCTGAGCTCCGGGGACGGGCGGCGGGGGGGCGCCGCGCCGAGCCGCTGAGCTCCGGGGACGGGCGGCGGGGGGGCGCCGCGCCGAGCCGCTGAGCTCCGGGGACGGGCGGCGGGGGGGGCGCCGCGCCGAGCCGCTCCGCTCCGGGGACGGGCGGCGGGGGGGCGCCGCGCCGAGCCGCTCCGCTCCGGGGACGGGCGGCGGGGGGGGCGCCGCGCCGAGCCGCTCCGCTCCGGGGACGGGCGGTGGGGGGGCGCCGGGTCGGTGCCGGTGGGGGGGCGCCGGCCGGAGCCGGTGGCGGGGGCTGCCCGGAGCCGCGCTGGGGGCTCGGCGGGGCGTCCACGTGCGGCGGTGGCGTGGGGAACGGTGTCCCCGCAGGGTCCAAAAGCAGGGAGGGCTGCGTCTCGCGGCATTTTGGAGCCCGGGGCTTTTGGTCGGCCACGTTGGTTCCCCGGGCCATGCCGGGAGGTGTAGTTTCTATGGTCGTGGCTGCCGGGCAAACCGCTTCTCTTTTGCCTCCTTCTTTCCAGTGTCACCTTCTGCGTCCCGTGCAGAAAATCCTGCGTGCTTGATTCCGCTCGCTGCTCAGGTAATGGCACGTCTGGGGCTGCGGGAGCGGGGAGAAACACTTGCCGGTTCAAGGACGCCACAAGTGCGCCACATCAAAGCCAGAGGAAAGGCAAATCTGCTGCCCGTGCAGAAAAGCCGAGGACAAACTGCAGGTAAGAGAGCGCACCTCGTTCCTGCAGTGCTCCCTTGGGAGTTACGGATGTTTGCCTTCCAGGCAAAAGAACAGACTTTGCTCTAGGAGAAATGAAGAGCTGCCTGTTCCCTTCTTTAGGCTCCGGTGTTTCACTTCTGGTTGGTCGTGCTAATTGGATGGGCGAGCTGGAAATAGCCTTTTGTTTTGATACGCAGAAGTAAATTGTTAGTAATACGCGGTGTCAGTAGAGTTCATTTTTGAGCACCTAGGTGCCAGTGGAAACGTAAGGAATGAAGCTCGATGGGAACTGATACTTAAATTTAGTTTTCCGTGATTTTTCTTTGCCGTTCGGGCGTGGATGGCACGGTGTCCTGTGGCTCGGTCCACGTTCTGTTCCGTGGAGCCTTCGGTCTAGGACTTTGAAGTAAGGAAGTTTGTCCTTCCAGAAAAGGGCTAGTCGCTCCTAGGATTGAGGTGTGGACTTGCAGAGTCTCTTAGGCACGTGCTCGGAATTGGAGGCGAATTTCACTTGATGTTGCTGCTGTTTGTCTTCACTTTCCTTCCTTTCCCCACGGCTCCATCAGGAGCGGGAGCTCTGAATCATCATTTTGTTTTCAGTCTCAAACACGTTTTTTTACCCAAGGAGGTGCTACGTTTAGAAGTTAATGAGTTTTGTCACAAACGCGTCGGTCGATGCGATTGCGTTGCGATTGTTAAAACCCGCAAAATAACACCAGTCTTACGGATCTGGCCTATTTCTTCCGAACACGGATTCGTCACGTGCAAATCGGGATACGGGTCGTCTGCGCTTCGTGCTGAGACAGGGATGAGCTCCCAAAGGCAAAAAATACAAGGTCGTGGGGGTTGGTTTTGTTTGTATTTGGGGGCGGGGGGGGGTGGATTTAAAAGAAAAAAAAGAGCGCAGTGTTGACTGGTGGCAGCCTGCAGAGCTCTTTTGCTGCCCGACCTCTCCTTTTCCTCTCTTGAACTCCTCTTTCGTGGCTGTAATTGTCGTTTGGAGAAGTTCAGAAGAGCGGTTCAGTGACTTGCCTGGGTCCGTGTGCCAGTAATACCGGGAAGGGAAGCGCTTGAACCGGTAGCAAATCAAGTTGGCTACAAGCAGAGGTTCTGAAGGAAGAACAACGATAACGGGAAGCAAATAGCAAGTTCCCAAAAAATGGGCGCGTGTCAAACGCATCCGAGTTTTACGGCCAAATGTTGTTTGGCAACATGTTCCAAACGGCTATTTTTTCCTTCCCTCGGTTGTAGTCTTTGCAAAACTTCACAAAACCAGGAAGCTTGGGACTCCTACCCAGCTTTATGCTACGGGTTTTTTTTTTTCCTCTCTCAGCAGAGCGTCAGCTGCCGCCGTTTCACCGTGGTCGCCCTTTCTTCTGCCGTGAAAGTGCAAGACGGACGGAAAGGCTCCATAGCGGTCTGCGAGTACAAGGTACGTCCGCGATGCGTGTCCGCGTTTTTCCTAAGGCGCTTGTAGTACGGACTTCAAAGTTAACGTCAAGAATGTGCCGGCTCTCCTTCCTTCTGTAGTTTTTCTAGGAACTGTTTTAAGGCAGATACTAAAAGTCAAAGAAGGTCTGCGCTGGAGCGTGTTAACGCCTGTGCAAAGTCGGCTTCCCTCCGTTTATTTTGCCTTCCCGAAAGCGCAATCTTGTGTTTCTGTGCGCTTACTAGGAAAGGATATCGGGAAAACAATTTTATCCGAAAAGAGGAAAGGCAATGTTTGCAAGAGTTCAGAAGAAACAGGCTTTGTTTTTGTCATAAAAGCTGTGTGCTTTTTCAGTCAATAAGTTTTTAAAAAGGAGGATTTCAAAATACAAACCTGTATCTGCTGTATTATATAAATTATTAAAAAATAATTTTCTGTCTTTTTCCCTTTTTTCCGTCTCCGTTTTAGTTCACCCATGCGGGTTTTTAAATCACTTCCCGATGTTCTTAATCGCCGCTTCCTTTAAACACTTTCCTGACTCCTTTTCTCCTCTTTGCTGCTGCCTTTATTCCCCTGTATTTCTGTTTTAATTCTTTCTTGTCTTTCCTTAGGGCCCTCGTTTTTTGAATCTTCCTTCTCCGTCCCTCTAGTTCGCTGTCCTGTTTTTTAATTTTCCCATTTATTTCCCTAATCCCTGTGGCTTTTTCCATGTTCTAGGTTGACTTTTCCCCTGGGGGTTTAGCTGGGTTTAATTGTTTCTTCTCTTCCCTTAGTGTTCCCTCAGTGCCCTCGCTTTCTAAATTTTCCTTCCCCGATGGAGCTCCCTGTCGCTATTTATTAAGTTTTTTCCTTATTTCTTCCGTCGCCCTTGCTGTTCAAACGTCCTGCTTTCGGCTGGCAGAGAGTTAAGGTTCTTCCTAGTAGCTGGCACAGTGCTGCCGTTTGGATTTCGGATGAGCATCGTGTTGGTAACGCGCTGACGTTTTGTTTGTCGCTAAGTAGCGCTGACACCACTCAAGGACCTTTCAGCTTCCCGTGCTCTGCCCGGTGCGCAAGAAGCTGGGAGGCGCCACAGGCAGCTCAGCTGCCCCAGACCGGCCGCAGCGCTATTCCCTACCGTGGGACGTCACGCTCGGTACGGAAACTGGGGGGGCGTTGGCCAGGAGTCAGCGATGGCAGCTCGGGGACGTGCTTGGCATCGGTCGGCGAGTGGTGAGCCCCTGTCTAGTGAAGCGCTTGCTTTGTATACTCTTATTGGTTTATTACTGCTACTACTGCTACTACTAGTGTTACTACTATTCTGTTGTCTTTTCCTTCAATTGTTAAACTGTTCTTACCTTAACCCCCGAGTTTTCTGACTTCCACCCTTGCAATTTTCTCCCGCGTAGCGGCTGTGTGGTGCTTGGCTGCTGGCTGGGGTTAAACCACGACAAAAGCTTCTGTCGACTTGTATTCCGTCTGCCGTTTCCATTTTTTAATTCTTCCTTGTCTCTATTAGTACCTTTGCTTTGTCCGTTTTCTTCCTACGTCTCTCTTTTAGTTCACTGTCCCTGTTTTTCATTTTTTTCTCTTTGTTGCCCTAATTCCCGTCACTCTTGAATTTTTTTTTGCTTTTATCCCGTTCCTTGTCTTTAGTTTTCAACGAGTTCTTCTCTTTCCTTAGGGTCCTCCCTTTTAACAGCCTCGGAGGGGGCGTAGCTTCCCGCTGAGGAGCGGTTGGAGGAGGCGAGGTGGTTCTCAGCCGGGTCATCATTTAATAGTAAAGTATGAAATGGCACGTTGATTAATCATTTACCTTTTGGTTTTGTGGGAGCTGTGCTGGCTGCCTTTAGAATCAGCTGAGAATTTGAGGTGAGCTGGGTTGTAGAGGGGAGGCACCCGGGGCTGGCTATTTCACCCGAGCGCCACGGGCACTTTGTGTCTCCTGGCATCCTAGGCGCACCGAGTGACAGTCGCAGCATCTTTCTTTAGAATAGGCGTGGAGCAGGTGAGCGGAGCGGTACGGTGCTTTTGAGGAGGAGGGTGTCGCAGAAGCGGTTGGCAGTAACCAGACCGATGCTGAATACCAGCGCTGTGTTTTAGTTTGTTAGTGGGTTGTGGGTTTGTGGGTTGGGAGTTTGGTGTTGGTTTTTTTGTTTGTTTTGGGTTTTTTTGTTGTTTTTTTTGTTGTGTGGTTTCTGTGGTTTGTGTGGTTTGTGTGGTTTGTGTGGTTTGTGTGGTTTGTGTGGTTTGTGTGGTTTGTGTGGTTTGTGTGGTTTGTGTGGTTTGTGTGGTTTGTGTGGTTTGTGTGGTTTGTGTGGTTTGTGTGGTTTGTGTGGTTTGTGTGGTTTGTGTGGTTTGTGTGGTTTGTGTGGTTTGTGTGGTTTGTGTGGTTTGTGTGGTTTGTGTGGTTTGTGTGGTTTGTGTGGTTTGTGTGGTTTGTGTGGTTTGTGTGGTTTGTGTGGTTTGTGTGGTTTGTGTGGTTTCTGTGGTTTCTGTGGTTTCTGTGGTTTCTGTGGTTTCTGTGGTTTCTGTGGTTTTTTGTTTTGTTTTGGTTTTTTTGTTTTTTTTGTTGTGTGGTTTTTGTGTTTTTTTTGTTTTGTTTTAGATGACGAAGAGGAACTGGGTGAGTGCAGGAATGTTCTAGTTAGGTGTGTGGTGGTTTTCTTTTTTTTTTGAGGGTGGATTCAGATCCCTGGCCCTCTGAAAGCTCAGTTGCGGGATCAGGGCTGAGGAGGTAACAAGGATAGGAATTGCAGGGAGGGGTTATAAAGTTGGTGTCGGGGAGAGGCCTGTCCAGGAGCAGTCTCCTTTGGGAAGGGCAAAGGAGCGGGTTACTGTTGTTAGCGCGCTGCTGACGTTTGCTGAGCAGGGCAGTTCCATCCTGTTGTCGTGGTTTAACCCCAGCCAGCAACTAAGCACCACGCAGCCGCTCGCTCACTCCCCCCCAGTGGGATGGGGGAGAGAATCAGAAGGGTAAAAGGGAGGAAACTCGTGGGTTGAGATAAGAACAGTTTAATAATTGAAGCAAAATAAATTAGAACAGTTAAATAGGCAAAACAAAAACCGTGCACGCAAACAAAACAAAACAAGGAATTCATTCACTACTTCCCATCGGCAGGCAGGTGTTCAGCCATCCCCAGGAAAGCAGGGCTCCATCACGCGTAATGGTTACTTGGGAGGACAAACACCATCATACCCAATGTCCCCCCCTTCCTTCTTCTTCCCCCAGCTTATATACTGAGCATGATGTCATATGGTATGGAATAGCCCTTGGGCCAGTCTGGGTCAGCACTCCCCCTGGCTGTGCCCCCTCCCAGCTTCTTGTGCCCCCGGCAGAGCATGGGCAGTTGAAAAGTCCTTTACCACTGTGAGCGCCACTTAGCAACTACTTAGCAAGAACAAAACGTCAGTGTATCCTCGACATTGTTCTCATCCTAAACCCAAAACACAGCCCCATACCGGCTACCAAGACGAAAATTAACTCTATCCCAGCTGAAACCAGGACACTGTGTCTGTGCGTTTTGCTTTTGCGTAGTCTGTCTGTCTTCTGTGTCTCGTACCATGGCTTTCTCAGGTCTCGATGTTTCCGTAGCTCTTTGTGATCATCGGGCCCCTCGGGAGGCTTACCTCGAGGGCGTCTCGAACGCATCGCCTCATCGGCATAGCGTTTCTTGAGCCCTGCTTATCTTGCCGTCGTAGCTTAAAGCACGGACGTGTCCGGGAAGCGTCGCGTTCCAGATGTTTCCGAGGGATCGTCTGTTGCGGTGGCCGGCCGGGCGGTCTCCGCAGGTCTGCTTTTGAGAGTTACGTTTCTACGGTCGTCTTCAGGGGTTTCATCCCTGGTTCCTTAATGGTCTTAGGTCTTAAATCCTGGCTTGTCATGCATCCATTTATCTTTTTTAGATGGTAGTTTTATCTCCTGGGCCACGGCAGGCACCGTAGGGGTTCCGTGCCGGAGGCGTCTTCCCTACCGGAGTCGTTCCCGCTCGTGATCTTCTCGGGTCTCGAGGTCACGTCGTTTGTGGCATCTGTGTGCAGTGTCTGTCTGTGTGTCGGGGTTGGAGCCGCTCTGCCCAGGAGCGTTGCGATATTGGAGTTGGGGGTAGCATAGCCTCACGGTGATACGTCCATTTGTACAGTATCTGTAGGCAAAGATTGTACGGGCCATCTCGAGGCAAGCAGCTGTAGACAGGTGCCGCAGTTACTTCTGTTGTGTTTTGCGGGTGCCGGAGGCTGGACCGGCGCACGTAGCGAAGCGTCTTCTTCGCCTTGCCGTAGCGGAAGGTGAAACTTGGGAATCGTACGGAGCCCAAGGTTGTTTAGAGGTGCGCGGCGAGGCAGTTGCAGGGATAGCTCTGGAACCGGGGGGCTGTGCTGCAGTGGCAGCTGGGTGGTGTAAGTGTAGTGGTTTGAGTGAGCGGTGGTTGAAGGATTGTTCGGTTCCTGAATGTGCCTAACCTTGTACGTGTGAAGTATTTTATTGCAGGTCGTATGTAATGTTGAGAGTAATTTATTTCATATATACTATAGAATAAAAAAACCCCAGCTGGGGCATTTCCCTCCCCCCCGCTGCGTTTTTTTTCCCCCGGTCCCGGCTGCTCTGCGAGGCGATGATCATCGCCAAGGTTTGGGCGGAGGTCAGGCTCGGGCCGGGGTTTTCTCAGGCAGGGCGATTTTTTTTTTTTTTTTTTTTTTTTTGAGGCCCTCGGGAACACCGTTCCCAGGGAGCGCCGCAGAGGCAGGGCGACGGTCCGTTGTGGCGTGCTGGTGGTGGAACGGATCGGCCGAGACCGAGGCGTGGTTTGGGTGGTAGCTGAATGAGCGGTGCGTTTGGAATGTATCTAACCTTTTATGATGGTGTGGGGGTGCTTTGTTTCTTTGCAGGTTCCAGGTGGAATTGAAATTTTTCCTTTGCAGACATGTAGAAATGAAAACAAAATGACAATTATGACAATTATCCCTGGGAGTCATAATTAATTTAAATTAAAAAAAAAATTACTCCCAGGGTAGGAGCTGGTTGCTACTGCTGCACCAGCCTTACCATTTTTTAATTTTTTTTTAGTTCATTTTTTTTATAGTGTTTGTTATTTGGTTTTTTTTTCCTTTGTACTATATAAATATGTATACAAATATATACATACACCCTCCCAGGTGGGAGGAAGCAATGATTAAACTAGTAACACCACATCTTCCTATAACAATTCATTCCTCCCACATGGAAGGGCAATTACCATCTTGTTATGAAACTGAATCAACTAATTATTCAAAGCAGTTACATTTCTCTGGCACCCCCTACAAAACAAAAGAAACAATAAACAACGAGAAATGCAAACACAATCATTCAAACAAAATTGTACACAGCACACAAAAGTGTAAAAAGCAAAACCCAGCGCGGCAAAAACCGAACTCGTCCAAAGCACCAAACTAGCCGACACAGTCCTCCCGGATGACAGAGAAGGTCCTCCAGAGCATAGAGATGAGCCAGAAAGTCCTCCCCGATGAGAAAGACTGTCCTTCAGACCATAGAGCTGCAAGGAGAAGTCCTCCCGGAGTATAGAGCGGCTCCGCAGACCATCGAGATGACAGCGAAAGTCGACCCAGACGATAGAGAGGGTCGTCCAGAGCATAGAGATGAAACCAGAGGTCCCCTGGATGATCCAGAAGGTCGCCGAGCGCCTCGAGATTAAACTGGCGGTCCCAACCGGCGCATGCGCGGTGCGCCGGGGGCGGGCATGGGGCGGTGGGCGGAGGTTCCCCGCGCGGAGCGGAGCGGCGCGGTCGTTGGGCTGCGGCTGCAGGCAGCGAGGAGGTGAGCGGGGAAAGCCCCGAGGAGGACGGCGGTGCCTGCGGGGGAGCGGCCGGGCCGGCGGGAGGCACGGAGCGGGGAAGGTGCGGTGCCGTGTGGGAGCCGGCGGGCGGAGCTTCCTGGAGCCGGTCGGGGCCGGGGGCGCCGCGCCGCTCCGCTCGGGGGCCGGGCGGCGGGGGGGCGCCGAGCCGAGCCGCGCCGCTCCGGGGCCTGGCGGCGGGGGGGGGGCCGCGCCGCTCCGGGGCCTGGCGGCGGGGGGGAGCCGTGCCGAGCCGCTCCGGGGCCGGGCGCCGAGCCGCGCCGCTCCGGGGCCGGGCGGCGGGGAGGCGCCGCGCCGAGCCGCGCCGCTCCGGGGCCTGGCGGCGGGGGGGGGCCGTGCCGCTCCGGGGCCGGGCGGCGGGGAGGCGCCGCGCCGCTCCGGGGCCGGGCGGCGGGGGGGCGCCGAGCCGCGCCGCTCCGGGGCCGGGCGGCGGGGGGGCGCCGAGCCGCGCCGCTCCGGGGCCGGGCGCCGAGCCGCGCCGCTCCGGGGCGGGGAGGCGCCGCGCCGAGCCGCTCCGGGGCCGGGCGCCGAGCCGCGCCGCTCCGGGGCCGGGCGGCGGGGAGGCGCCGCGCCGCGCCGAGCCGCTCCGGGGCCGGGCGCCGAGCCGCGCCGCTCCGGGGCGGGGAGGCGCCGAGCCGCGCCGCGCCGCTCCGGGGCCGGGCGGCGGGGAGGCGCTGCGCCGCGCCGCTCCGGGGCCGGGCGGCGGGGGGCACCGCGCCGCTTCGGGGCCGGGCGGCGGGGGTCGGCGGGTCGGCGCCGGTGGTGGGAGGCCGGCCGGAGCCGGTGGCGGGGGCTGCCCGGAGCCGTGCTGGGGGCTCGGCGGGGCTTCCACGTGCGGCGATGGCGTGGGGAACGGTGTCCCCGCAGGGTCAAAAGCAGGGAGGGCTGCGTCTCGCGGCATCTTGGAGCCCGGGGCTTTTGGTCGGCCACGTTGGTTCCCCGGGCCGTGCCGGCAGGTGTAGTTTCTATGGTCGTGGCTGCCGGGCAAACCGCTTCTCTTTTTGCCTCCTCCTTTCCAGTGTCACCTTCTGCGTCCCGTGCAGAAAATCCTGCGTGCTTGATTCCGCTCGCTGCTCAGGTAATGGCGCGTCTGGGGCTGCGGGAGCGGGGAGAAACACTTGCCGGTTCAAGGACGCCACGGGTGCGCCACATCAAAGCCAGAGGAAAGGCAAATCTGCTGCCCGTGCAGAAAAGCCGAGGACAAACTGCAGGTAAGAGAGCGCACCTCGTTCCTGCAGTGCTCCCTTGGGAGTTACGGATGTTTGCCTTCCAGGCAAAAGAACAGACTTTGCCTTAGGAGAAATGAAGAGCTGCCTGTTCCCTTCTTTAGGGTCCGGTGTTTCACTTCTGGTTGGTCGTGCTAATTGGATGGGCGAGCTGGAAATAGCCTTTTGTTTTGATACGCAGAAGTCAATTGTTAGTAATACGCGGTGTCAGTAGAGTTCATTTTTGAGCACCCAGGTGCCAGTGGAAACGTAAGGAATGAAGCTCGATGGGAACTGATACTTAAATTTAGTTTTCCGTGATTTTTCTCTGCCGTACGGGCGTGGATGGCACGGTGTCCTGTGGCTCGGTCCACGTTCTGTTCCGTGGAGCCTTCGGTCTAGGACTTTGAAGTAAGGAAGTTTGTCCTTCCAGAAAAGGGCTAGTCGCTCCTAGGATTGAGGTGTGGACTTGCAGAGTCTCTTAGGCACGTGCTCGGAATTGGAGGCGAATTTCACTTGATGTTGCTGCTGTTTGTCTTCACTTTCCTTCCTTCCCCCACGGCTCCATCAGGAGCGGGAGCTCTGAATCATCATTTTGTTTTCAGTCTCAAACACGTTTTTTTACCCAAGGAGGTGCTACGTTTAGAAGTTAATGAGTTTTGTCACAAACGCGTCGGTCGATGCGATTGCGTTGCGATTGTTAAAACCCGCAAAATAACACCAGTCTTACGGATCTGGCCTATTTCTTCCGAACACGGATTCGTCACGTGCAAATCGGGATACGGGTCGTCTGCGCTTCGTGCTGAGACAGGGATGAGCTCCCAAAGGCAAAAAATACAAGGTCGTGGGGGTTGGTTTTGTTTGTATTTGGGGGCGGGGGGGGGGGGGGGTGGGTTTAAAAGAAAAAAAAGAGCGCAGTGTTGACTGGTGGCAGCCTGCAGGGCTCTTTTGCTGCCCGACCTCTCCTTTTCCTCTCTTGAACTCCTCTTTCGTGGCTGTAATTGTCGTTTGGAGAAGTTCAGAAGAGCGGTTCAGTGACTTGCCTGGGTCCGTGTGCCAGTAATACCGGGAAGGGAAGCGCTTGAACCGGTAGCAAATCAAGTTGGCTACAAGCAGAGGTTCTGAAGGAAGAACAACGATAACGGGAAGCAAATAGCAAGTTCCCAAAAAATGGGCGCGTGTCAAACGCATCCGAGTTTTACGGCCAAATGTTGTTTGGCAACATGTTCCAAACGGCTATTTTTTCCTTCCCTCGGTTGTAGTCTTTGCAAAACTTCACAAAACCAGGAAGCTTGGGACTCCTACCCAGCTTTATGCTACGGGTTTTTTTTTTTTCCTCTCTCAGCAGAGCGTCAGCTGCCGCCGTTTCACCGTGGTCGCCCTTTCTTCTGCCGTGAAAGTGCAAGACGGACGGAAAGGCTCCATAGCGGTCTGCGAGTACAAGGTACGTCCGCGATGCGTGTCCGCGTTTTTCCTAAGGCGCTTGTAGTACGGACTTCAAAGTTAACGTCAAGAATGTGCCGGCTCTCCTTCCTTCTGTAGTTTTTCTAGGAACTGTTTTAAGGCAGATACTAAAAGTCAAAGAAGGTCTGCGCTGGAGCGTGTTAACGCCTGTGCAAAGTCGGCTTCCCTCCGTTTATTTTGCCTTCCCGAAAGCGCAATCTTGTGTTTCTGTGCGCTTACTAGGAAAGGATATCGGGAAAACAATTTTATCCGAAAAGAGGAAAGGCAATGTTTGCAAGAGTTCAGAAGAAACAGGCTTTGTTTTTGTCATAAAAGCTGTGTGCTTTTTCAGTCAATAAGTTTTTAAAAAGGAGGATTTCAAAATACAAACCTGTATCTGCTGTATTATATAAATTATTAAAAAATAATTTTCTGTCTTTTTCCCTTTTTTCCGTCTCCGTTTTAGTTCACCCATGCGGGTTTTTAAATCACTTCCCGATGTTCTTAATCGCCGCTTCCTTTAAACACTTTCCTGACTCCTTTTCTCCTCTTTGCTGCTGCCTTTATTCCCCTGTATTTCTGTTTTAATTCTTTCTTGTCTTTCCTTAGGGCCCTCGTTTTTTGAATCTTCCTTCTCCGTCCCTCTAGTTCGCTGTCCTGTTTTTTAATTTTCCCACTTATTTCCCTAATCCCTGTGGCTTTTTCCATGTTCTAGGTTGACTTTTCCCCTGGGGGTTTAGCTGGGTTTAATTGTTTCTTCTCTTCCCTTAGTGTTCCCTCAGTGCCCTCGCTTTCTAAATTTTCCTTCCCCGATGGAGCTCCCTGTCGCTATTTATTAAGTTTTTTCCTTATTTCTTCCGTCGCCCTTGCTGTTCAAACGTCCTGCTTTCGGCTGGCAGAGAGTTAAGGTTCTTCCTAGTAGCTGGCACAGTGCTGCCGTTTGGATTTCGGATGAGCATCATGTTGGTAACGCGCTGACGTTTTGTTTGTCGCTAAGTAGCGCTGACACCACTCAAGGACCTTTCAGCTTCCCGTGCTCTGCCCGGTGCGCAAGAAGCTGGGAGGCGCCACAGGCAGCTCAGCTGCCCCAGACCGGCCGCAGCGCTATTCCCTACCGTGGGACGTCACGCTCGGTACGGAAACTGGGGGGGCGTTGGCCAGGAGTCAGCGATGGCAGCTCGGGGACGTGCTTGGCATCGGTCGGCGAGTGGTGAGCCCCTGTCTAGTGAAGCGCTTGCTTTGTATACTCTTATTGGTTTATTACTGCTACTACTGCTACTACTAGTGTTACTACTATTCTGTTGTCTTTTCCTTCAATTGTTAAACTGTTCTTACCTTAACCCCCGAGTTTTCTGACTTCCACCCTTGCAATTTTCTCCCGCGTAGCGGCTGTGTGGTGCTTGGCTGCTGGCTGGGGTTAAACCACGACAAAAGCTTCTGTCGACTTGTATTCCGTCTGCCGTTTCCATTTTTTAATTCTTCCTTGTCTCTATTAGTACCTTTGCTTTGTCCGTTTTCTTCCTACGTCTCTCTTTTAGTTCACTGTCCCTGTTTTTCATTTTTTTCTCTTTGTTGCCCTAATTCCCGTCACTCTTGAATTTTTTTTTGCTTTTATCCCGTTCCTTGTCTTTAGTTTTCAACGAGTTCTTCTCTTTCCTTAGGGTCCTCCCTTTTAACAGCCTCGGAGGGGGCGTAGCTTCCCGCTGAGGAGCGGTTGGAGGAGGCGAGGTGGTTCTCAGCCGGGTCATCATTTAATAGTAAAGTATGAAATGGCACGTTGATTAATCATTTACCTTTTGGTTTTGTGGGAGCTGTGCTGGCTGCCTTTAGAATCAGCTGAGAATTTGAGGTGAGCTGGGTTGTAGAGGGGAGGCACCCGGGGCTGGCTATTTCACCCGAGCGCCACGGGCACTTTGTGTCTCCTGGCATCCTAGGCGCACCGAGTGACAGTCGCAGCATCTTTCTTTAGAATAGGCGTGGAGCAGGTGAGCGGAGCGGTACGGTGCTTTTGAGGAGGAGGGTGTCGCAGAAGCGGTTGGCAGTAACCAGACCGATGCTGAATACCAGCGCTGTGTTTTAGTTTGTTAGTGGGTTGTGGGTTTGTGGGTTGGGAGTTTGGTGTTGGTTTTTTTGTTTGTTTTGGGTTTTTTTGTTGTTTTTTTTTGTTGTGTGGTTTCTGTGGTTTCTGTGGTTTCTGTGGTTTCTGTGGTTTCTGTGGTTTCTGTGGTTTCTGTGGTTTCTGTGGTTTCTGTGGTTTCTGTGGTTTCTGTGGTTTTTTGTTTTGGTTTGGTTTTTTTTGTTTTTTTTGTTGTGTGGTTTTTGTGTTTTTTTTGTTTTGTTTTAGATGACGAAGAGGAACTGGGTGAGTGCAGGAATGTTCTAGTTAGGTGTGTGGTGGTTTTCTTTTTTTTTTGAGGGTGGATTCAGATCCCTGGCCCTCTGAAAGCTCAGTTGCGGGATCAGGGCTGAGGAGGTAACAAGGATAGGAATTGCAGGGAGGGGTTATAAAGTTGGTGTCGGGGAGAGGCCTGTCCAGGAGCAGTCTCCTTTGGGAAGGGCAAAGGAGCGGGTTACTGTTGTTAGCGCGCTGCTGACGTTTGCTGAGCAGGGCAGTTCCATCCTGTTGTCGTGGTTTAACCCCAGCCAGCAACTAAGCACCACGCAGCCGCTCGCTCACTCCCCCCCAGTGGGATGGGGGAGAGAATCAGAAGGGTAAAAGGGAGGAAACTCGTGGGTTGAGATAAGAACAGTTTAATAATTGAAGCAAAATAAATTAGAACAGTTAAATAGGCAAAACAAAAACCGTGCACGCAAACAAAACAAAACAAGGAATTCATTCACTACTTCCCATCGGCAGGCAGGTGTTCAGCCATCCCCAGGAAAGCAGGGCTCCATCACGCGTAATGGTTACTTGGGAGGACAAACACCATCATACCCAATGTCCCCCCCTTCCTTCTTCTTCCCCCAGCTTATATACTGAGCATGATGTCATATGGTATGGAATAGCCCTTGGGCCAGTCTGGGTCAGCACTCCCCCTGGCTGTGCCCCCTCCCAGCTTCTTGTGCCCCCGGCAGAGCATGGGCAGTTGAAAAGTCCTTTACCACTGTGAGCGCCACTTAGCAACTACTTAGCAAGAACAAAACGTCAGTGTATCCTCGACATTGTTCTCATCCTAAACCCAAAACACAGCCCCATACCGGCTACCAAGACGAAAATTAACTCTATCCCAGCTGAAACCAGGACACTGTGTCTGTGCGTTTTGCTTTTGCGTAGTCTGTCTGTCTTCTGTGTCTCGTACCATGGCTTTCTCAGGTCTCGATGTTTCCGTAGCTCTTTGTGATCATCGGGCCCCTCGGGAGGCTTACCTCGAGGGCGTCTCGAACGCATCGCCTCATCGGCATAGCGTTTCTTGAGCCCTGCTTATCTTGCCGTCGTAGCTTAAAGCACGGACGTGTCCGGGAAGCGTCGCGTTCCAGATGTTTCCGAGGGATCGTCTGTTGCGGTGGCCGGCCGGGCGGTCTCCGCAGGTCTGCTTTTGAGAGTTACGTTTCTACGGTCGTCTTCAGGGGTTTCATCCCTGGTTCCTTAATGGTCTTAGGTCTTAAATCCTGGCTTGTCATGCATCCATTTATCTTTTTTAGATGGTAGTTTTATCTCCTGGGCCACGGCAGGCACCGTAGGGGTTCCGTGCCGGAGGCGTCTTCCCTACCGGAGTCGTTCCCGCTCGTGATCTTCTCGGGTCTCGAGGTCACGTCGTTTGTGGCATCTGTGTGCAGTGTCTGTCTGTGTGTCGGGGTTGGAGCCGCTCTGCCCAGGAGCGTTGCGATATTGGAGTTGGGGGTAGCATAGCCTCACGGTGATACGTCCATTTGTACAGTATCTGTAGGCAAAGATTGTACGGGCCATCTCGAGGCAAGCAGCTGTAGACAGGTGCCGCAGTTACTTCTGTTGTGTTTTGCGGGTGCCGGAGGCTGGACCGGCGCACGTAGCGAAGCGTCTTCTTCGCCTTGCCGTAGCGGAAGGTGAAACTTGGGAATCGTACGGAGCCCAAGGTTGTTTAGAGGTGCGCGGCGAGGCAGTTGCAGGGATAGCTCTGGAACCGGGGGGCTGTGCTGCAGTGGCAGCTGGGTGGTGTAAGTGTAGTGGTTTGAGTGAGCGGTGGTTGAAGGATTGTTCGGTTCCTGAATGTGCCTAACCTTGTACGTGTGAAGTATTTTATTGCAGGTCGTATGTAATGTTGAGAGTAATTTATTTCATATATACTATAGAATAAAAAAACCCCAGCTGGGGCATTTCCCTCCCCCCCGCTGCGTTTTTTTTCCCCCGGTCCCGGCTGCTCTGCGAGGCGATGATCATCGCCAAGGTTTGGGCGGAGGTCAGGCTCGGGCCGGGGTTTTCTCAGGCAGGGCGATTTTTTTTTTTTTTTTTTTTTGAGGCCCTCGGGAACACCGTTCCCAGGGAGCGCCGCAGAGGCAGGGCGACGGTCCGTTGTGGCGTGCTGGTGGTGGAACGGATCGGCCGAGACCGAGGCGTGGTTTGGGTGGTAGCTGAATGAGCGGTGCGTTTGGAATGTATCTAACCTTTTATGATGGTGTGGGGGTGCTTTGTTTCTTTGCAGGTTCCAGGTGGAATTGAAATTTTTCCTTTGCAGACATGTAGAAATGAAAACAAAATGACAATTATGACAATTATCCCTGGGAGTCATAATTAATTTAAATTAAAAAAAAAATTACTCCCAGGGTAGGAGCTGGTTGCTACTGCTGCACCAGCCTTACCATTTTTTAATTTTTTTTTTAGTTCATTTTTTTTATAGTGTTTGTTATTTGGTTTTTTTTTCCTTTGTACTATATAAATATGTATACAAATATATACATACACCCTCCCAGGTGGGAGGAAGCAATGATTAAACTAGTAACACCACATCTTCCTATAACAATTCATTCCTCCCACATGGAAGGGCAATTACCATCTTGTTATGAAACTGAATCAACTAATTATTCAAAGCAGTTACATTTCTCTGGCACCCCCTACAAAACAAAAGAAACAATAAACAACGAGAAATGCAAACACAATCATTCAAACAAAATTGTACACAGCACACAAAAGTGTAAAAAGCAAAACCCAGCGCGGCAAAAAACGACCTCGTCCAAAGCACCAAACTAGCCGACACAGTCCTCCCGGATGACAGAGAAGGTCCTCCAGAGCATAGAGATGAGCCAGAAAGTCCTCCCCGATGAGAAAGACTGGCCTTCAGACCATAGAGCTGCAAGGAGAAGTCCTCCCGGAGTATAGAGCGGCTCCGCAGACCATCGAGATGACAGCGAAAGTCGACCCAGACGATAGAGAAGGTCGTCCAGAGCATAGAGCTGAAACCAGAGGTCCCCTGGATGATCCAGAAGGTCGCCGAGCGCCTCGAGATTAAACTGGCGGTCCCAACCGGCGCATGCGCGGTGCGCCGGGGGCGGGCATGGGGCGGTGGGCGGAGGTTCCCCGCGCGGAGCGGAGCGGCGCGGTCGTTGGGCTGCGGCTGCAGGCAGCGAGGAGGTGAGCGGGGAAAGCCCCGAGGAGGACGGCGGTGCCTGCGGGGGAGCGGCCGGGCCGGCGGGAGGCACGGAGCGGGGAAGGTGCGGTGCCGTGTGGGAGCCGGCGGGCGGAGCTTCCTGGAGCCGGTCGGGGCCGGGGGCGCCGCGCCGCTCCGCTCGGGGGCCGGGCGGCGGGGGGGCGCCGAGCCGAGCCGCTGAGCTCCGGGGCCTGGCGGCGGGGGGGGGGGCCGCGCCGCTCCGGGGCCTGGCGGCGGGGGGGAGCCGTGCCGAGCCGCTCCGGGGCCGGGCGCCGAGCCGCGCCGCTCCGGGGCCGGGCGGCGGGGAGGCGCCGCGCCGAGCCGCGCCGCTCCGGGGCCTGGCGGCGGGGGGGGGGCCGTGCCGCTCCGGGGCCGGGCGGCGGGGAGGCGCCGCGCCGCTCCGGGGCCGGGCGCCGAGCCGCGCCGCTCCGGGGCCGGGCGGCGGGGGGGCGCCGAGCCGCGCCGCTCCGGGGCCGGGCGCCGAGCCGCGCCGCTCCGGGGCGGGGAGGCGCCGCGCCGAGCCGCTCCGGGGCCGGGCGCCGAGCCGCGCCGCTCCGGGGCCGGGCGGCGGGGAGGCGCCGCGCCGCGCCGAGCCGCTCCGGGGCCGGGCGCCGAGCCGCGCCGCTCCGGGGCGGGGAGGCGCCGAGCCGCGCCGCGCCGCTCCGGGGCCGGGCGGCGGGGAGGCGCTGCGCCGCGCCGCTCCGGGGCCGGGCGGCGGGGGGCACCGCGCCGCTTCGGGGCCGGGCGGCGGGGGTCGGCGGGTCGGCGCCGGTGGTGGGAGGCCGGCCGGAGCCGGTGGCGGGGGCTGCCCGGAGCCGTGCTGGGGGCTCGGCGGGGCTTCCACGTGCGGCGATGGCGTGGGGAACGGTGTCCCCGCAGGGTCAAAAGCAGGGAGGGCTGCGTCTCGCGGCATCTTGGAGCCCGGGGCTTTTGGTCGGCCACGTTGGTTCCCCGGGCCGTGCCGGCAGGTGTAGTTTCTATGGTCGTGGCTGCCGGGCAAACCGCTTCTCTTTTTGCCTCCTCCTTTCCAGTGTCACCTTCTGCGTCCCGTGCAGAAAATCCTGCGTGCTTGATTCCGCTCGCTGCTCAGGTAATGGCGCGTCTGGGGCTGCGGGAGCGGGGAGAAACACTTGCCGGTTCAAGGACGCCACGGGTGCGCCACATCAAAGCCAGAGGAAAGGCAAATCTGCTGCCCGTGCAGAAAAGCCGAGGACAAACTGCAGGTAAGAGAGCGCACCTCGTTCCTGCAGTGCTCCCTTGGGAGTTACGGATGTTTGCCTTCCAGGCAAAAGAACAGACTTTGCCTTAGGAGAAATGAAGAGCTGCCTGTTCCCTTCTTTAGGGTCCGGTGTTTCACTTCTGGTTGGTCGTGCTAATTGGATGGGCGAGCTGGAAATAGCCTTTTGTTTTGATACGCAGAAGTAAATTGTTAGTAATACGCGGTGTCAGTAGAGTTCATTTTTGAGCACCCAGGTGCCAGTGGAAACGTAAGGAATGAAGCTCGATGGGAACTGATACTTAAATTTAGTTTTCCGTGATTTTTCTCTGCCGTACGGGCGTGGATGGCACGGTGTCCTGTGGCTCGGTCCACGTTCTGTTCCGTGGAGCCTTCGGTCTAGGACTTTGAAGTAAGGAAGTTTGTCCTTCCAGAAAAGGGCTAGTCGCTCCTAGGATTGAGGTGTGGACTTGCAGAGTCTCTTAGGCACGTGCTCGGAATTGGAGGCGAATTTCACTTGATGTTGCTGCTGTTTGTCTTCACTTTCCTTCCTTCCCCCACGGCTCCATCAGGAGCGGGAGCTCTGAATCATCATTTTGTTTTCAGTCTCAAACACGTTTTTTTACCCAAGGAGGTGCTACGTTTAGAAGTTAATGAGTTTTGTCACAAACGCGTCGGTCGATGCGATTGCGTTGCGATTGTTAAAACCCGCAAAATAACACCAGTCTTACGGATCTGGCCTATTTCTTCCGAACACGGATTCGTCACGTGCAAATCGGGATACGGGTCGTCTGCGCTTCGTGCTGAGACAGGGATGAGCTCCCAAAGGCAAAAAATACAAGGTCGTGGGGGTTGGTTTTGTTTGTATTTGGGGGCGGGGGGGGGGGGGGGTGGGTTTAAAAGAAAAAAAAGAGCGCAGTGTTGACTGGTGGCAGCCTGCAGGGCTCTTTTGCTGCCCGACCTCTCCTTTTCCTCTCTTGAACTCCTCTTTCGTGGCTGTAATTGTCGTTTGGAGAAGTTCAGAAGAGCGGTTCAGTGACTTGCCTGGGTCCGTGTGCCAGTAATACCGGGAAGGGAAGCGCTTGAACCGGTAGCAAATCAAGTTGGCTACAAGCAGAGGTTCTGAAGGAAGAACAACGATAACGGGAAGCAAATAGCAAGTTCCCAAAAAATGGGCGCGTGTCAAACGCATCCGAGTTTTACGGCCAAATGTTGTTTGGCAACATGTTCCAAACGGCTATTTTTTCCTTCCCTCGGTTGTAGTCTTTGCAAAACTTCACAAAACCAGGAAGCTTGGGACTCCTACCCAGCTTTATGCTACGGGTTTTTTTTTTTTCCTCTCTCAGCAGAGCGTCAGCTGCCGCCGTTTCACCGTGGTCGCCCTTTCTTCTGCCGTGAAAGTGCAAGACGGACGGAAAGGCTCCATAGCGGTCTGCGAGTACAAGGTACGTCCGCGATGCGTGTCCGCGTTTTTCCTAAGGCGCTTGTAGTACGGACTTCAAAGTTAACGTCAAGAATGTGCCGGCTCTCCTTCCTTCTGTAGTTTTTCTAGGAACTGTTTTAAGGCAGATACTAAAAGTCAAAGAAGGTCTGCGCTGGAGCGTGTTAACGCCTGTGCAAAGTCGGCTTCCCTCCGTTTATTTTGCCTTCCCGAAAGCGCAATCTTGTGTTTCTGTGCGCTTACTAGGAAAGGATATCGGGAAAACAATTTTATCCGAAAAGAGGAAAGGCAATGTTTGCAAGAGTTCAGAAGAAACAGGCTTTGTTTTTGTCATAAAAGCTGTGTGCTTTTTCAGTCAATAAGTTTTTAAAAAGGAGGATTTCAAAATACAAACCTGTATCTGCTGTATTATATAAATTATTAAAAAATAATTTTCTGTCTTTTTCCCTTTTTTCCGTCTCCGTTTTAGTTCACCCATGCGGGTTTTTAAATCACTTCCCGATGTTCTTAATCGCCGCTTCCTTTAAACACTTTCCTGACTCCTTTTCTCCTCTTTGCTGCTGCCTTTATTCCCCTGTATTTCTGTTTTAATTCTTTCTTGTCTTTCCTTAGGGCCCTCGTTTTTTGAATCTTCCTTCTCCGTCCCTCTAGTTCGCTGTCCTGTTTTTTAATTTTCCCACTTATTTCCCTAATCCCTGTGGCTTTTTCCATGTTCTAGGTTGACTTTTCCCCTGGGGGTTTAGCTGGGTTTAATTGTTTCTTCTCTTCCCTTAGTGTTCCCTCAGTGCCCTCGCTTTCTAAATTTTCCTTCCCCGATGGAGCTCCCTGTCGCTATTTATTAAGTTTTTTCCTTATTTCTTCCGTCGCCCTTGCTGTTCAAACGTCCTGCTTTCGGCTGGCAGAGAGTTAAGGTTCTTCCTAGTAGCTGGCACAGTGCTGCCGTTTGGATTTCGGATGAGCATCATGTTGGTAACGCGCTGACGTTTTGTTTGTCGCTAAGTAGCGCTGACACCACTCAAGGACCTTTCAGCTTCCCGTGCTCTGCCCGGTGCGCAAGAAGCTGGGAGGCGCCACAGGCAGCTCAGCTGCCCCAGACCGGCCGCAGCGCTATTCCCTACCGTGGGACGTCACGCTCGGTACGGAAACTGGGGGGGCGTTGGCCAGGAGTCAGCGATGGCAGCTCGGGGACGTGCTTGGCATCGGTCGGCGAGTGGTGAGCCCCTGTCTAGTGAAGCGCTTGCTTTGTATACTCTTATTGGTTTATTACTGCTACTACTGCTACTACTAGTGTTACTACTATTCTGTTGTCTTTTCCTTCAATTGTTAAACTGTTCTTACCTTAACCCCCGAGTTTTCTGACTTCCACCCTTGCAATTTTCTCCCGCGTAGCGGCTGTGTGGTGCTTGGCTGCTGGCTGGGGTTAAACCACGACAAAAGCTTCTGTCGACTTGTATTCCGTCTGCCGTTTCCATTTTTTAATTCTTCCTTGTCTCTATTAGTACCTTTGCTTTGTCCGTTTTCTTCCTACGTCTCTCTTTTAGTTCACTGTCCCTGTTTTTCATTTTTTTCTCTTTGTTGCCCTAATTCCCGTCACTCTTGAATTTTTTTTTGCTTTTATCCCGTTCCTTGTCTTTAGTTTTCAACGAGTTCTTCTCTTTCCTTAGGGTCCTCCCTTTTAACAGCCTCGGAGGGGGCGTAGCTTCCCGCTGAGGAGCGGTTGGAGGAGGCGAGGTGGTTCTCAGCCGGGTCATCATTTAATAGTAAAGTATGAAATGGCACGTTGATTAATCATTTACCTTTTGGTTTTGTGGGAGCTGTGCTGGCTGCCTTTAGAATCAGCTGAGAATTTGAGGTGAGCTGGGTTGTAGAGGGGAGGCACCCGGGGCTGGCTATTTCACCCGAGCGCCACGGGCACTTTGTGTCTCCTGGCATCCTAGGCGCACCGAGTGACAGTCGCAGCATCTTTCTTTAGAATAGGCGTGGAGCAGGTGAGCGGAGCGGTACGGTGCTTTTGAGGAGGAGGGTGTCGCAGAAGCGGTTGGCAGTAACCAGACCGATGCTGAATACCAGCGCTGTGTTTTAGTTTGTTAGTGGGTTGTGGGTTTGTGGGTTGGGAGTTTGGTGTTGGTTTTTTTGTTTGTTTTGGGTTTTTTTGTTGTTTTTTTTTGTTGTGTGGTTTCTGTGGTTTGTGTGGTTTGTGTGGTTTCTGTGGTTTCTGTGGTTTCTGTGGTTTGTGTGGTTTGTGTGGTTTGTGTGGTTTGTGTGGTTTGTGTGGTTTGTGTGGTTTGTGTGGTTTGTGTGGTTTGTGTGGTTTGTGTGGTTTGTGTGGTTTGTGTGGTTTGTGTGGTTTGTGTGGTTTGTGTGGTTTGTGTGGTTTGTGTGGTTTGTGTGGTTTGTGTGGTTTGTGTGGTTTGTGTGGTTTGTGTGGTTTGTGTGGTTTGTGTGGTTTCTGTGGTTTCTGTGGTTTCTGTGGTTTCTGTGGTTTGTGTGGTTTGTGTGGTTTGTGTGGTTTTTTGTTTTGGTTTGGTTTTTTTTGTTTTTTTTGTTGTGTGGTTTTTGTGTTTTTTTTGTTTTGTTTTAGATGACGAAGAGGAACTGGGTGAGTGCAGGAATGTTCTAGTTAGGTGTGTGGTGGTTTTCTTTTTTTTTTGAGGGTGGATTCAGATCCCTGGCCCTCTGAAAGCTCAGTTGCGGGATCAGGGCTGAGGAGGTAACAAGGATAGGAATTGCAGGGAGGGGTTATAAAGTTGGTGTCGGGGAGAGGCCTGTCCAGGAGCAGTCTCCTTTGGGAAGGGCAAAGGAGCGGGTTACTGTTGTTAGCGCGCTGCTGACGTTTGCTGAGCAGGGCAGTTCCATCCTGTTGTCGTGGTTTAACCCCAGCCAGCAACTAAGCACCACGCAGCCGCTCGCTCACTCCCCCCCAGTGGGATGGGGGAGAGAATCAGAAGGGTAAAAGGGAGGAAACTCGTGGGTTGAGATAAGAACAGTTTAATAATTGAAGCAAAATAAATTAGAACAGTTAAATAGGCAAAACAAAAACCGTGCACGCAAACAAAACAAAACAAGGAATTCATTCACTACTTCCCATCGGCAGGCAGGTGTTCAGCCATCCCCAGGAAAGCAGGGCTCCATCACGCGTAATGGTTACTTGGGAGGACAAACACCATCATACCCAATGTCCCCCCCTTCCTTCTTCTTCCCCCAGCTTATATACTGAGCATGATGTCATATGGTATGGAATAGCCCTTGGGCCAGTCTGGGTCAGCCCTCCCCCTGGCTGTGCCCCCTCCCAGCTTCTTGTGCCCCCGGCAGAGCATGGGCAGTTGAAAAGTCCTTTACCACTGTGAGCGCCACTTAGCAACTACTTAGCAAGAACAAAACGTCAGTGTATCCTCGACATTGTTCTCATCCTAAACCCAAAACACAGCCCCATACCGGCTACCAAGACGAAAATTAACTCTATCCCAGCTGAAACCAGGACACTGTGTCTGTGCGTTTTGCTTTTGCGTAGTCTGTCTGTCTTCTGTGTCTCGTACCATGGCTTTCTCAGGTCTCGATGTTTCCGTAGCTCTTTGTGATCATCGGGCCCCTCGGGAGGCTTACCTCGAGGGCGTCTCGAACGCATCGCCTCATCGGCATAGCGTTTCTTGAGCCCTGCTTATCTTGCCGTCGTAGCTTAAAGCACGGACGTGTCCGGGAAGCGTCGCGTTCCAGATGTTTCCGAGGGATCGTCTGTTGCGGTGGCCGGCCGGGCGGTCTCCGCAGGTCTGCTTTTGAGAGTTACGTTTCTACGGTCGTCTTCAGGGGTTTCATCCCTGGTTCCTTAATGGTCTTAGGTCTTAAATCCTGGCTTGTCATGCATCCATTTATCTTTTTTAGATGGTAGTTTTATCTCCTGGGCCACGGCAGGCACCGTAGGGGTTCCGTGCCGGAGGCGTCTTCCCTACCGGAGTCGTTCCCGCTCGTGATCTTCTCGGGTCTCGAGGTCACGTCGTTTGTGGCATCTGTGTGCAGTGTCTGTCTGTGTGTCGGGGTTGGAGCCGCTCTGCCCAGGAGCGTTGCGATATTGGAGTTGGGGGTAGCATAGCCTCACGGTGATACGTCCATTTGTACAGTATCTGTAGGCAAAGATTGTACGGGCCATCTCGAGGCAAGCAGCTGTAGACAGGTGCCGCAGTTACTTCTGTTGTGTTTTGCGGGTGCCGGAGGCTGGACCGGCGCACGTAGCGAAGCGTCTTCTTCGCCTTGCCGTAGCGGAAGGTGAAACTTGGGAATCGTACGGAGCCCAAGGTTGTTTAGAGGTGCGCGGCGAGGCAGTTGCAGGGATAGCTCTGGAACCGGGGGGCTGTGCTGCAGTGGCAGCTGGGTGGTGTAAGTGTAGTGGTTTGAGTGAGCGGTGGTTGAAGGATTGTTCGGTTCCTGAATGTGCCTAACCTTGTACGTGTGAAGTATTTTATTGCAGGTCGTATGTAATGTTGAGAGTAATTTATTTCATATATACTATAGAATAAAAAAACCCCAGCTGGGGCATTTCCCTCCCCCCCGCTGCGTTTTTTTTCCCCCGGTCCCGGCTGCTCTGCGAGGCGATGATCATCGCCAAGGTTTGGGCGGAGGTCAGGCTCGGGCCGGGGTTTTCTCAGGCAGGGCGATTTTTTTTTTTTTTTTTTTTTGAGGCCCTCGGGAACACCGTTCCCAGGGAGCGCCGCAGAGGCAGGGCGACGGTCCGTTGTGGCGTGCTGGTGGTGGAATGGATCGGCCGAGACCGAGGCGTGGTTTGGGTGGTAGCTGAATGAGCGGTGCGTTTGGAATGTATCTAACCTTTTATGATGGTGTGGGGGTGCTTTGTTTCTTTGCAGGTTCCAGGTGGAATTGAAATTTTTCCTTTGCAGACATGTAGAAATGAAAACAAAATGACAATTATGACAATTATCCCTGGGAGTCATAATTAATTTAAATTAAAAAAAAAATTACTCCCAGGGTAGGAGCTGGTTGCTACTGCTGCACCAGCCTTACCATTTTTTAATTTTTTTTTTAGTTCATTTTTTTTATAGTGTTTGTTATTTGGTTTTTTTTTCCTTTGTACTATATAAATATGTATACAAATATATACATACACCCTCCCAGGTGGGAGGAAGCAATGATTAAACTAGTAACACCACATCTTCCTATAACAATTCATTCCTCCCACATGGAAGGGCAATTACCATCTTGTTATGAAACTGAATCAACTAATTATTCAAAGCAGTTACATTTCTCTGGCACCCCCTACAAAACAAAAGAAACAATAAACAACGAGAAATGCAAACACAATCATTCAAACAAAATTGTACACAGCACACAAAAGTGTAAAAAGCAAAACCCAGCGCGGCAAAAAACGACCTCGTCCAAAGCACCAAACTAGCCGACACAGTCCTCCCGGATGACAGAGAAGGTCCTCCAGAGCATAGAGATGAGCCAGAAAGTCCTCCCCGATGAGAAAGACTGGCCTTCAGACCATAGAGCTGCAAGGAGAAGTCCTCCCGGAGTATAGAGCGGCTCCGCAGACCATCGAGATGACAGCGAAAGTCGACCCAGACGATAGAGAAGGTCGTCCAGAGCATAGAGCTGAAACCAGAGGTCCCCTGGATGATCCAGAAGGTCGCCGAGCGCCTCGAGATTAAACTGGCGGTCCCAACCGGCGCATGCGCGGTGCGCCGGGGGCGGGCATGGGGCGGTGGGCGGAGGTTCCCCGCGCGGAGCGGAGCGGCGCGGTCGTTGGGCTGCGGCTGCAGGCAGCGAGGAGGTGAGCGGGGAAAGCCCCGAGGAGGACGGCGGTGCCTGCGGGGGAGCGGCCGGGCCGGCGGGAGGCACGGAGCGGGGAAGGTGCGGTGCCGTGTGGGAGCCGGCGGGCGGAGCTTCCTGGAGCCGGTCGGGGCCGGGGGCGCCGCGCCGCTCCGCTCGGGGGCCGGGCGGCGGGGGGGCGCCGAGCCGAGCCGCGCCGCTCCGGGGCCTGGCGGCGGGGGGGGGGGCCGCGCCGCTCCGGGGCCTGGCGGCGGGGGGGAGCCGTGCCGAGCCGCTCCGGGGCCGGGCGCCGAGCCGCGCCGCTCCGGGGCCGGGCGGCGGGGAGGCGCCGCGCCGAGCCGCGCCGCTCCGGGGCCTGGCGGCGGGGGGGGGGCCGTGCCGCTCCGGGGCCGGGCGGCGGGGAGGCGCCGCGCCGCTCCGGGGCCGGGCGCCGAGCCGCGCCGCTCCGGGGCCGGGCGGCGGGGGGGCGCCGAGCCGCGCCGCTCCGGGGCCGGGCGCCGAGCCGCGCCGCTCCGGGGCGGGGAGGCGCCGCGCCGAGCCGCTCCGGGGCCGGGCGCCGAGCCGCGCCGCTCCGGGGCCGGGCGGCGGGGAGGCGCCGCGCCGCGCCGAGCCGCTCCGGGGCCGGGCGCCGAGCCGCGCCGCTCCGGGGCGGGGAGGCGCCGAGCCGCGCCGCGCCGCTCCGGGGCCGGGCGGCGGGGAGGCGCTGCGCCGCGCCGCTCCGGGGCCGGGCGGCGGGGGGCACCGCGCCGCTTCGGGGCCGGGCGGCGGGGGTCGGCGGGTCGGCGCCGGTGGTGGGAGGCCGGCCGGAGCCGGTGGCGGGGGCTGCCCGGAGCCGTGCTGGGGGCTCGGCGGGGCTTCCACGTGCGGCGATGGCGTGGGGAACGGTGTCCCCGCAGGGTCAAAAGCAGGGAGGGCTGCGTCTCGCGGCATCTTGGAGCCCGGGGCTTTTGGTCGGCCACGTTGGTTCCCCGGGCCGTGCCGGCAGGTGTAGTTTCTATGGTCGTGGCTGCCGGGCAAACCGCTTCTCTTTTTGCCTCCTCCTTTCCAGTGTCACCTTCTGCGTCCCGTGCAGAAAATCCTGCGTGCTTGATTCCGCTCGCTGCTCAGGTAATGGCGCGTCTGGGGCTGCGGGAGCGGGGAGAAACACTTGCCGGTTCAAGGACGCCACGGGTGCGCCACATCAAAGCCAGAGGAAAGGCAAATCTGCTGCCCGTGCAGAAAAGCCGAGGACAAACTGCAGGTAAGAGAGCGCACCTCGTTCCTGCAGTGCTCCCTTGGGAGTTACGGATGTTTGCCTTCCAGGCAAAAGAACAGACTTTGCCTTAGGAGAAATGAAGAGCTGCCTGTTCCCTTCTTTAGGGTCCGGTGTTTCACTTCTGGTTGGTCGTGCTAATTGGATGGGCGAGCTGGAAATAGCCTTTTGTTTTGATACGCAGAAGTAAATTGTTAGTAATACGCGGTGTCAGTAGAGTTCATTTTTGAGCACCCAGGTGCCAGTGGAAACGTAAGGAATGAAGCTCGATGGGAACTGATACTTAAATTTAGTTTTCCGTGATTTTTCTCTGCCGTACGGGCGTGGATGGCACGGTGTCCTGTGGCTCGGTCCACGTTCTGTTCCGTGGAGCCTTCGGTCTAGGACTTTGAAGTAAGGAAGTTTGTCCTTCCAGAAAAGGGCTAGTCGCTCCTAGGATTGAGGTGTGGACTTGCAGAGTCTCTTAGGCACGTGCTCGGAATTGGAGGCGAATTTCACTTGATGTTGCTGCTGTTTGTCTTCACTTTCCTTCCTTCCCCCACGGCTCCATCAGGAGCGGGAGCTCTGAATCATCATTTTGTTTTCAGTCTCAAACACGTTTTTTTACCCAAGGAGGTGCTACGTTTAGAAGTTAATGAGTTTTGTCACAAACGCGTCGGTCGATGCGATTGCGTTGCGATTGTTAAAACCCGCAAAATAACACCAGTCTTACGGATCTGGCCTATTTCTTCCGAACACGGATTCGTCACGTGCAAATCGGGATACGGGTCGTCTGCGCTTCGTGCTGAGACAGGGATGAGCTCCCAAAGGCAAAAAATACAAGGTCGTGGGGGTTGGTTTTGTTTGTATTTGGGGGCGGGGGGGGGGGGGGGTGGGTTTAAAAGAAAAAAAAGAGCGCAGTGTTGACTGGTGGCAGCCTGCAGGGCTCTTTTGCTGCCCGACCTCTCCTTTTCCTCTCTTGAACTCCTCTTTCGTGGCTGTAATTGTCGTTTGGAGAAGTTCAGAAGAGCGGTTCAGTGACTTGCCTGGGTCCGTGTGCCAGTAATACCGGGAAGGGAAGCGCTTGAACCGGTAGCAAATCAAGTTGGCTACAAGCAGAGGTTCTGAAGGAAGAACAACGATAACGGGAAGCAAATAGCAAGTTCCCAAAAAATGGGCGCGTGTCAAACGCATCCGAGTTTTACGGCCAAATGTTGTTTGGCAACATGTTCCAAACGGCTATTTTTTCCTTCCCTCGGTTGTAGTCTTTGCAAAACTTCACAAAACCAGGAAGCTTGGGACTCCTACCCAGCTTTATGCTACGGGTTTTTTTTTTTTCCTCTCTCAGCAGAGCGTCAGCTGCCGCCGTTTCACCGTGGTCGCCCTTTCTTCTGCCGTGAAAGTGCAAGACGGACGGAAAGGCTCCATAGCGGTCTGCGAGTACAAGGTACGTCCGCGATGCGTGTCCGCGTTTTTCCTAAGGCGCTTGTAGTACGGACTTCAAAGTTAACGTCAAGAATGTGCCGGCTCTCCTTCCTTCTGTAGTTTTTCTAGGAACTGTTTTAAGGCAGATACTAAAAGTCAAAGAAGGTCTGCGCTGGAGCGTGTTAACGCCTGTGCAAAGTCGGCTTCCCTCCGTTTATTTTGCCTTCCCGAAAGCGCAATCTTGTGTTTCTGTGCGCTTACTAGGAAAGGATATCGGGAAAACAATTTTATCCGAAAAGAGGAAAGGCAATGTTTGCAAGAGTTCAGAAGAAACAGGCTTTGTTTTTGTCATAAAAGCTGTGTGCTTTTTCAGTCAATAAGTTTTTAAAAAGGAGGATTTCAAAATACAAACCTGTATCTGCTGTATTATATAAATTATTAAAAAATAATTTTCTGTCTTTTTCCCTTTTTTCCGTCTCCGTTTTAGTTCACCCATGCGGGTTTTTAAATCACTTCCCGATGTTCTTAATCGCCGCTTCCTTTAAACACTTTCCTGACTCCTTTTCTCCTCTTTGCTGCTGCCTTTATTCCCCTGTATTTCTGTTTTAATTCTTTCTTGTCTTTCCTTAGGGCCCTCGTTTTTTGAATCTTCCTTCTCCGTCCCTCTAGTTCGCTGTCCTGTTTTTTAATTTTCCCACTTATTTCCCTAATCCCTGTGGCTTTTTCCATGTTCTAGGTTGACTTTTCCCCTGGGGGTTTAGCTGGGTTTAATTGTTTCTTCTCTTCCCTTAGTGTTCCCTCAGTGCCCTCGCTTTCTAAATTTTCCTTCCCCGATGGAGCTCCCTGTCGCTATTTATTAAGTTTTTTCCTTATTTCTTCCGTCGCCCTTGCTGTTCAAACGTCCTGCTTTCGGCTGGCAGAGAGTTAAGGTTCTTCCTAGTAGCTGGCACAGTGCTGCCGTTTGGATTTCGGATGAGCATCATGTTGGTAACGCGCTGACGTTTTGTTTGTCGCTAAGTAGCGCTGACACCACTCAAGGACCTTTCAGCTTCCCGTGCTCTGCCCGGTGCGCAAGAAGCTGGGAGGCGCCACAGGCAGCTCAGCTGCCCCAGACCGGCCGCAGCGCTATTCCCTACCGTGGGACGTCACGCTCGGTACGGAAACTGGGGGGGCGTTGGCCAGGAGTCAGCGATGGCAGCTCGGGGACGTGCTTGGCATCGGTCGGCGAGTGGTGAGCCCCTGTCTAGTGAAGCGCTTGCTTTGTATACTCTTATTGGTTTATTACTGCTACTACTGCTACTACTAGTGTTACTACTATTCTGTTGTCTTTTCCTTCAATTGTTAAACTGTTCTTACCTTAACCCCCGAGTTTTCTGACTTCCACCCTTGCAATTTTCTCCCGCGTAGCGGCTGTGTGGTGCTTGGCTGCTGGCTGGGGTTAAACCACGACAAAAGCTTCTGTCGACTTGTATTCCGTCTGCCGTTTCCATTTTTTAATTCTTCCTTGTCTCTATTAGTACCTTTGCTTTGTCCGTTTTCTTCCTACGTCTCTCTTTTAGTTCACTGTCCCTGTTTTTCATTTTTTTCTCTTTGTTGCCCTAATTCCCGTCACTCTTGAATTTTTTTTTGCTTTTATCCCGTTCCTTGTCTTTAGTTTTCAACGAGTTCTTCTCTTTCCTTAGGGTCCTCCCTTTTAACAGCCTCGGAGGGGGCGTAGCTTCCCGCTGAGGAGCGGTTGGAGGAGGCGAGGTGGTTCTCAGCCGGGTCATCATTTAATAGTAAAGTATGAAATGGCACGTTGATTAATCATTTACCTTTTGGTTTTGTGGGAGCTGTGCTGGCTGCCTTTAGAATCAGCTGAGAATTTGAGGTGAGCTGGGTTGTAGAGGGGAGGCACCCGGGGCTGGCTATTTCACCCGAGCGCCACGGGCACTTTGTGTCTCCTGGCATCCTAGGCGCACCGAGTGACAGTCGCAGCATCTTTCTTTAGAATAGGCGTGGAGCAGGTGAGCGGAGCGGTACGGTGCTTTTGAGGAGGAGGGTGTCACAGAAGCGGTTGGCAGTAACCAGACCGATGCTGAATACCAGCGCTGTGTTTTAGTTTGTTAGTGGGTTGTGGGTTTGTGGGTTGGGAGTTTGGTGTTGGTTTTTTTGTTTGTTTTGGGTTTTTTTGTTGTTTTTTTTTGTTGTGTGGTTTCTGTGGTTTCTGTGGTTTCTGTGGTTTCTGTGGTTTCTGTGGTTTCTGTGGTTTCTGTGGTTTCTGTGGTTTCTGTGGTTTCTGTGTTTTCTGTGGTTTCTGTGGTTTCTGTGGTTTGTGTGGTTTGTGTGGTTTGTGTGGTTTGTGTGGTTTCTGTGGTTTCTGTGGTTTCTGTGGTTTCTGTGGTTTCTGTGGTTTCTGTGGTTTCTGTGGTTTTTTGTTTTGGTTTGGTTTTTTTTGTTTTTTTTGTTGTGTGGTTTTTGTGTTTTTTTTGTTTTGTTTTAGATGACGAAGAGGAACTGGGTGAGTGCAGGAATGTTCTAGTTAGGTGTGTGGTGGTTTTCTTTTTTTTTTGAGGGTGGATTCAGATCCCTGGCCCTCTGAAAGCTCAGTTGCGGGATCAGGGCTGAGGAGGTAACAAGGATAGGAATTGCAGGGAGGGGTTATAAAGTTGGTGTCGGGGAGAGGCCTGTCCAGGAGCAGTCTCCTTTGGGAAGGGCAAAGGAGCGGGTTACTGTTGTTAGCGCGCTGCTGACGTTTGCTGAGCAGGGCAGTTCCATCCTGTGTCTGTGCGTTTTGCTTTTGCGTAGTCTGTCTGTCTTCTGTGTCTCGTACCATGGCTTTCTCAGGTCTCGATGTTTCCGTAGCTCTTTGTGATCATCGGGCCCCTCGGGAGGCTTACCTCGAGGGCGTCTCGAACGCATCGCCTCATCGGCATAGCGTTTCTTGAGCCCTGCTTATCTTGCCGTCGTAGCTTAAAGCACGGACGTGTCCGGGAAGCGTCGCGTTCCAGATGTTTCCGAGGGATCGTCTGTTGCGGTGGCCGGCCGGGCGGTCTCCGCAGGTCTGCTTTTGAGAGTTACGTTTCTACGGTCGTCTTCAGGGGTTTCATCCCTGGTTCCTTAATGGTCTTAGGTCTTAAATCCTGGCTTGTCATGCATCCATTTATCTTTTTTAGATGGTAGTTTTATCTCCTGGGCCACGGCAGGCACCGTAGGGGTTCCGTGCCGGAGGCGTCTTCCCTACCGGAGTCGTTCCCGCTCGTGATCTTCTCGGGTCTCGAGGTCACGTCGTTTGTGGCATCTGTGTGCAGTGTCTGTCTGTGTGTCGGGGTTGGAGCCGCTCTGCCCAGGAGCGTTGCGATATTGGAGTTGGGGGTAGCATAGCCTCACGGTGATACGTCCATTTGTACAGTATCTGTAGGCAAAGATTGTACGGGCCATCTCGAGGCAAGCAGCTGTAGACAGGTGCCGCAGTTACTTCTGTTGTGTTTTGCGGGTGCCGGAGGCTGGACCGGCGCACGTAGCGAAGCGTCTTCTTCGCCTTGCCGTAGCGGAAGGTGAAACTTGGGAATCGTACGGAGCCCAAGGTTGTTTAGAGGTGCGCGGCGAGGCAGTTGCAGGGATAGCTCTGGAACCGGGGGGCTGTGCTGCAGTGGCAGCTGGGTGGTGTAAGTGTAGTGGTTTGAGTGAGCGGTGGTTGAAGGATTGTTCGGTTCCTGAATGTGCCTAACCTTGTACGTGTGAAGTATTTTATTGCAGGTCGTATGTAATGTTGAGAGTAATTTATTTCATATATACTATAGAATAAAAAAACCCCAGCTGGGGCATTTCCCTCCCCCCCGCTGCGTTTTTTTTCCCCCGGTCCCGGCTGCTCTGCGAGGCGATGATCATCGCCAAGGTTTGGGCGGAGGTCAGGCTCGGGCCGGGGTTTTCTCAGGCAGGGCGATTTTTTTTTTTTTTTTTTTTTTTGAGGCCCTCGGGAACACCGTTCCCAGGGAGCGCCGCAGAGGCAGGGCGACGGTCCGTTGTGGCGTGCTGGTGGTGGAATGGATCGGCCGAGACCGAGGCGTGGTTTGGGTGGTAGCTGAATGAGCGGTGCGTTTGGAATGTATCTAACCTTTTATGATGGTGTGGGGGTGCTTTGTTTCTTTGCAGGTTCCAGGTGGAATTGAAATTTTTCCTTTGCAGACATGTAGAAATGAAAACAAAATGACAATTATGACAATTATCCCTGGGAGTCATAATTAATTTAAATTAAAAAAAAAATTACTCCCAGGGTAGGAGCTGGTTGCTACTGCTGCACCAGCCTTACCATTTTTTAATTTTTTTTTAGTTCATTTTTTTTATAGTGTTTGTTATTTGGTTTTTTTTTCCTTTGTACTATATAAATATGTATACAAATATATACATACACCCTCCCAGGTGGGAGGAAGCAATGATTAAACTAGTAACACCACATCTTCCTATAACAATTCATTCCTCCCACATGGAAGGGCAATTACCATCTTGTTATGAAACTGAATCAACTAATTATTCAAAGCAGTTACATTTCTCTGGCACCCCCTACAAAACAAAAGAAACAATAAACAACGAGAAATGCAAACACAATCATTCAAACAAAATTGTACACAGCACACAAAAGTGTAAAAAGCAAAACCCAGCGCGGCAAAAACCGAACTCGTCCAAAGCACCAAACTAGCCGACACAGTCCTCCCGGATGACAGAGAAGGTCCTCCAGAGCATAGAGATGAGCCAGAAAGTCCTCCCCGATGAGAAAGACTGTCCTTCAGACCATAGAGCTGCAAGGAGAAGTCCTCCCGGAGTATAGAGCGGCTCCGCAGACCATCGAGATGACAGCGAAAGTCGACCCAGACGATAGAGAAGGTCGTCCAGAGCATAGAGATGAAACCAGAGGTCCCCTGGATGATCCAGAAGGTCGCCAAGCGCCTCGAGATTAAACTGGCGGTCCCAACCGGCGCATGCGCGGTGCGTCGGGGGCGGGCATGGGGCGGTGGGCGGAGGTTCCCCGCGCGGAGCGGAGCGGCGCGGTCGTTGGGCTGCGGCTGCAGGCAGCGAGGAGGTGAGCGGGGAAAGCCCCGAGGAGGACGGCGGTGCCTGCGGGGGAGCGGCCGGGCCGGCGGGAGGAACGGAGCGGGGAAGGTGCGGTGCCGTGTGGGAGCCGGCGGGCGGAGCTTCCTGGAGCCGGTCGGGGCCGGGGGCGCCGCGCCGCTCCGCTCGGGGGCCGGGCGGCGGGGGGGGCGCCGAGCCGAGCCGCGCCGCTCCGGGGCCTGGCGGCGGGGGGGGGGGCCGCGCCGCTCCGGGGCCTGGCGGCGGGGGGGAGCCGTGCCGAGCCGCTCCGGGGCCGGGCGCCGAGCCGCGCCGCTCCGGGGCCGGGCGGCGGGGAGGCGCCGCGCCGAGCCGCGCCGCTCCGGGGCCTGGCGGCGGGGGGGGGGCCGTGCCGCTCCGGGGCCGGGCGGCGGGGAGGCGCCGCGCCGCTCCGGGGCCGGGCGCCGAGCCGCGCCGCTCCGGGGCCGGGCGGCGGGGAGGCGCCGAGCCGCGCCGCTCCGGGGCCGGGCGCCGAGCCGCGCCGCTCCGGGGCCGGGCGGCGGGGAGGCGCCGAGCCGCGCCGCTCCGGGGCCGGGCGGCGGGGAGGCGCCGCGCCGAGCCGCGCCGCTCCGGGGCCGGGCGGCGGGGGGGGGGCCGCGCCGCTCCGGGGCCGGGCGCCGAGCCGCGCCGCTCCGGGGCCGGGCGGCGGGGAGGCGCCGCGCCGAGCCGCTCTGGGGCCGGGCGCCGAGCCGCGCCGCTCCGGGGCCGGGCGGCGGGGAGGCGCCGCGCCGCGCCGAGCCGCTCCGGGGCCGGGCGCCGAGCCGCGCCGCTCCGGGGCCGGGCGGCGGGGAGGCGCCGAGCCGCTCCGGGGCCGGACGCCGAGCCGCGCCGCTCCGGGGCCGGGCGGCGGGGAGGCGCCGCGCCGAGCCGCGCCGCTCCGGGGCCGGGCGGCGGGGGGGGGGCCGCGCCGCTCCGGGGCCGGGCGCCGAGCCGCGCCGCTCCGGGGCCGGGCGGCGGGGAGGCGCCGAGCCGCGCCGCGCCGCTCCGGGGCCGGGCGGCGGGGAGGCGCTGCGCCGCGCCGCTCCGGGGCCGGGCGGCGGGGGGCACCGCGCCGCTTCGGGGCCGGGCGGCGGGGGTCGGCGGGTCGGCGCCGGTGGTGGGGCGCCGGCCGGAGCCGGTGGCGGGGGCTGCCCGGAGCCGTGCTGGGGGCTCGGCGGGGCTTCCACGTGCGGCGATGGCGTGGGGAACGGTGTCCCCGCAGGGTCAAAAGCAGGGAGGGCTGCGTCTCGCGGCATCTTGGAGCCCGGGGCTTTTGGTCGGCCACGTTGGTTCCCCGGGCCGTGCCGGCAGGTGTAGTTTCTATGGTCGTGGCCGCCGGGCAAACCGCTTCTCTTTTTGCCTCCTCCTTTCCAGTGTCACCTTCTGCGTCCCGTGCAGAAAATCCTGCGTGCTTGATTCCGCTCGCTGCTCAGGTAATGGCGCGTCTGGGGCTGCGGGAGCGGGGAGAAACACTTGCCGGTTCAAGGACGCCACGGGTGCGCCACATCAAAGCCAGAGGAAAGGCAAATCTGCTGCCCGTGCAGAAAAGCCGAGGACAAACTGCAGGTAAGAGAGCGCACCTCGTTCCTGCAGTGCTCCCTTGGGAGTTACGGATGTTTGCCTTCCAGGCAAAAGAACAGACTTTGCCTTAGGAGAAATGAAGAGCTGCCTGTTCCCTTCTTTAGGCTCCGGTGTTTCACTTCTGGTTGGTCGTGCTAATTGGATGGGCGAGCTGGAAATAGCCTTTTGTTTTGATACGCAGAAGTAAATTGTTAGTAATACGCGGTGTCAGTAGAGTTCATTTTTGAGCACCCAGGTGCCAGTGGAAACGTAAGGAATGAAGCTCGATGGGAACTGATACTTAAATTTAGTTTTCCGTGATTTTTCTTTGCCGTACGGGCGTGGATGGCACGGTGTCCTGTGGCTCGGTCCACGTTCTGTTCCGTGGAGCCTTCGGTCTAGGACTTTGAAGTAAGGAAGTTTGTCCTTCCAGAAAAGGGCTAGTCGCTCCTAGGATTGAGGTGTGGACTTGCAGAGTCTCTTAGGCACGTGCTCGGAATTGGAGGCGAATTTCACTTGATGTTGCTGCTGTTTGTCTTCACTTTCCTTCCTTCCCCCACGGCTCCATCAGGAGCGGGAGCTCTGAATCATCATTTTGTTTTCAGTCTCAAACACGTTTTTTTACCCAAGGAGGTGCTACGTTTAGAAGTTAATGAGTTTTGTCACAAACGCGTCGGTCGATGCGATTGCGTTGCGATTGTTAAAACCCGCAAAATAACACCAGTCTTACGGATCTGGCCTATTTCTTCCGAACACGGATTCGTCACGTGCAAATCGGGATACGGGTCGTCTGCGCTTCGTGCTGAGACAGGGATGAGCTCCCAAAGGCAAAAAATACAAGGTCGTGGGGGTTGGTTTTGTTTGTATTTGGGGGCGGGGGGGGGGTGGATTTAAAAGAAAAAAAAGAGCGCAGTGTTGACTGGTGGCAGCCTGCAGGGCTCTTTTGCTGCCCGACCTCTCCTTTTCCTCTCTTGAACTCCTCTTTCGTGGCTGTAATTGTCGTTTGGAGAAGTTCAGAAGAGCGGTTCAGTGACTTGCCTGGGTCCGTGTGCCAGTAATACCGGGAAGGGAAGCGCTTGAACCGGTAGCAAATCAAGTTGGCTACAAGCAGAGGTTCTGAAGGAAGAACAACGATAACGGGAAGCAAATAGCAAGTTCCCAAAAAATGGGCGCGTGTCAAACGCATCCGAGTTTTACGGCCAAATGTTGTTTGGCAACATGTTCCAAACGGCTATTTTTTCCTTCCCTCGGTTGTAGTCTTTGCAAAACTTCACAAAACCAGGAAGCTTGGGACTCCTACCCAGCTTTATGCTACGGGTTTTTTTTTTTTCCTCTCTCAGCAGAGCGTCAGCTGCCGCCGTTTCACCGTGGTCGCCCTTTCTTCTGCCGTGAAAGTGCAAGACGGACGGAAAGGCTCCATAGCGGTCTGCGAGTACAAGGTACGTCCGCGATGCGTGTCCGCGTTTTTCCTAAGGCGCTTGTAGTACGGACTTCAAAGTTAACGTCAAGAATGTGCCGGCTCTCCTTCCTTCTGTAGTTTTTCTAGGAACTGTTTTAAGGCAGATACTAAAAGTCAAAGAAGGTCTGCGCTGGAGCGTGTTAACGCCTGTGCAAAGTCGGCTTCCCTCCGTTTATTTTGCCTTCCCGAAAGCGCAATCTTGTGTTTCTGTGCGCTTACTAGGAAAGGATATCGGGAAAACAATTTTATCCTAAAAGAGGAAAGACAATGTTTGTGAGAGTTCAGGCGTTCGGAAGAAACAGGCTTTGTTTTTGTCATAAAAGCTGTGTGCTTTTTCAGTCAATAAGTTTTTAAAATATCTTACAGTAGGTCTTGAAAAGCTTACTGCGATACTAGCGTCCGTACTAAAAGCGATCAAGGTCCAAGGAGAGACGTGGACAAAAGAGGAGGAATCGGCGTCGCTTTCCCGAGAAGCATTGCCAGCCTTGTAAGTAGCGACAGCGAGTCCTGACGTGGTTTCGGTGAGTTACTGCTTCGGCAGCATCCTTTTTTCTTAACCTACAGCGTGTGATTTCTTACTTCAGCTGGAAAGAGATTTTCCAGAATGGAAATCTTTCTCATTCAAAGAAGTTGTGTTTTATGAGCTCCCCATCAGAGTGGGGATCTTCAGAGATGATGCGCTTGGCAGTGGAAGTCAGCAGCAGCAAGACTTTCCACTCTCTTAAAAAAAAAAAAAAAAAAAAAAAGTCCGTTTGCTTCCAAAGACCCGAGCACAGCACGTCTTCCAGAAGTTGATGGCATCGCTGGTTCTCAGTTGCAACAGCCGAGATGTCATCAACACGCGTTCCTCTGCGTGCTTCGGCGCAGCCAAAAGCGTTAGCAAATCTGCCGGTCCTTTTTGGTAGCCTTACGCGTTGCAGCCCCGGGGATTGGATTCTGCCCCCAAAGTAAAACCGTATGGGGGATCTCTTCTGTCACGGATTTTTCTCTCCTAGATGTAACTTCAGGAAAAAAAAGTTAAAATTGGATCTACAAACTGCCTTGCGTTGTTTCAGCTGTAACTGCCAACTAGCTGTGGCGTACAATTGCTTAGGTGTGTTTAAGCAGTTAGGTATTTGTTCTGAACGTTGACCAGGAGAGGCAACTGAACGTTACGGGGTGTTTTCCCCCCCGCTCTTTTGACGGAGTGCTCTGAAGTACTTTCTTTCTGTCTGGCTTTCAAGGGTGCGTTTCCCTGGCAGTTCAGCAGCATCTCTCTTGGGCGGCGCGGCTGGCCAGATGTCGCTCCTAATGACGTAAGGCGCAAAAAACCCCTGGTCAAATGATAACTGCGTATCTTGGAGACAGATAATCTACTGGTATCGATTCACAGCTGTGCAAGTTAAATTAACGCCAAAGGAAAATCCAGTCCTTCTCCAGCAGAAGTATTTTTATTGGATGTTTATAAACACACGCACAGCTTTTTTAGTATGAAGCGAATTGCTGCGATTTGTCCTTTGCTTTTCCTTTTCCCCTCGAAAGCGTTACGCTTCGCTTCCAGCTTTGTCGACCGAGCCAGCAAGATGTGCAGCAGCAGCTGCGAGGGCCGTAGCTGTTGCGGCGGACCTGTAAGCGTAGATTCTGATTGCGGTACGCCCTCGTCCTGCAGCCTCGCAGGGTCGTCTCCCTGCAGCCGTGCCGTAAGGAAGGGGTGAGACGTTTTCCAACGCCGGCAAGAGCGTGTGCTTGTATGCGAAGAACGTGTTCGGAATCGTACCGGTTAGTCTTAATGCTGATGGGAAGCGTTCAGGTCGCTCTAGCTTTTAAAGGATGTCTTGTATTTGGAGCTGACCTGCTTACCTCGAATCCTCCTTGAGCTCAGCTGCTCTCCTCTCCCTTGCTCTGACTGAATTCCTGTACTCGCTGCTGTGCTATTTTTTTCACATGCTGAAATATCGCTTGGGCTTTTTGTTTTTCAGGTGTCTTGTTGCAAGCGTCTCGTGGTGCTCGCTAGGTACCCCCCGGCCCAGGTTGGCCTGCCTGTCGTGAAGCGTCCCGAGGGTAAGGGGCCGGCCCCGTGCCTGGAGGCTCCCGGCTCTGTCTCCGGCGGGTGCCCCGCGGGTGCGGCAGCGAGGGCTGCGTGGTGGGGCGAGTCCCGGGCCAAGAGGGAGCGGGGAGGTTCGTTGCCCCGGGGAGCCCGTCCCAGCGCGGGAACGGAGGGGGAGCACGGCAGAGCAGAGCCTGAGCGAGAGGTGCGGCACCGTCCCCCGGCAGGCTCCCCCCGCGGCGTGGGGCAGCCGCCGGCTTGCGGGATGGGGGCCGGGGGGGGCTGCAGCCGTTTGGGGGGGCTGCCCCCATTTTATTTTTCTGGCGGAGCTCCCCTTTTCGGGGGGGGCGCCTACATATGTAAATGGCATTATTAAAGTAGCTGTTTTCCTTGTTCTGTGCCTTTTTGGGGGGGGTGATTAAAAAGTGTGGAGGGGCCTGGGGGGTGATGATGTCATTTGGGGCCCCCCAACGTCACGGGGGGCGGGGGCGTGATGATGAAACAGAGGAGCAGGTGAGTGGGGGATGAAGGTGTCACGGGGAGGTTTCCCCCCAGAGAAGGGGGGTCACAGTCCCAAAATGCCTGAAAACTCGTGTGTGTGTGTGTGTGTGTGTGTGTGATTAACCATGTGAAGAACTGGAAATACAGGTGCGAGGCATTGCAGTAGAAAAAAATCTCTCGCCTTTATATATATATATATATTGAAAAATAATATTCGTTTTTATGTGTGTGTATATATATATATGTAAAAGGATTTCAAAATACAAACCTGTACCTGCTATGTTATAGAAATTATTAAAAAATCTCAATGGAGATAGATAGGGTTTTAAAATAAAAAAGAACTTGTCTCTATGTTAAGAAATAAAGGAGTTTAAAATGCAAAAAGAGATGATGTAGGTGAAGGAATTTAAACCAGAAGTCAGTCTGGATAGGTAGAAGTACCTACGCTTACCCTGTGTCACCGAGTAAGCCTAAGTAGGTATCCCGTGTAATCGAAGTAAAGGTTCTATGGAAGTGTAAACAGATAACTAAGTCTAAAGAGGTAGGATTGTAAGTAGATACCGAAGTCTAAAGAGAGAAGTCGAAGATATCAAAGTGTCAAAATATGCAAGTCCAAGAGCAAAATATCCAATATCCAAGAGCAACACAGTTTGGGGCTCCCAGGAAAGCTGAATCCGCCTGGATTTGTGCAGCTGGAAAGCAAGCACAAACACACCGCACACGCACACGCACACACTCACACCCCCCCCGCCCCCCCGCATTTTAACGCAGAAAACCAAAAATGACCCATTGTTATGATGTGGAAAAGCGCCGGAAAACCCCAGAACTGAATATTTTGGAAAAGCAGAAACCCCCAAGTTTTGTATGACGTAAAAGAAAAAACAAAAAAGAAGAACAACAACAAACAAAAAAACCCCAAACGAAAAACCGGCGCCAATTTGGGCCAAATCTGGGGTGAACCGCGGACAGTTTGAGGGGCATTGCTGGGGATTATCTGGCGTGGATTCCTTCTCCGGAGCGGAATATCCGTTGCGGGTTATCCCAGGTGAGTTATCTGCTGTGGATTATGCCGGGTGGACCCCCTGGTGTAGGTCATCCCCACCCGTGTCCCCCCGTGCACCTTTGTACCCACACATAGCCGCCGTCCGTCCGTCCGTCCGTGTCCGTCTCCTCCCCCCTGTCCTCCTCTGCGTGTCTCTCCGCCCTCCCGAGTGCTCTCCACCCGAACGTCCCCCCACACAAGGTTTTTCCCCCCGTGCGGGTTTTTTTTTTTTTTTCCCTGGGCCGTGCCCCCCGCGTCCCCTGCCCTCCAGTCTCGCGCCCCCGCTCCCCTGCTCCACCCCTCCCCTAACCCCTTTGCTTCTGGACCCCCAGCTCCGCACGGGCCACGGGCAGCCTGGGGAGCTTCACCCCGAGCCGTTCCTTTCCCCCCTGGGCAGCAGCGGTTCTGCCGCTGCTACAGGCAGGCGCTTTCTGGACGGGCGAGGGGCTGGGACGACCGGAGGCTGCCGCACGCTCCGGTCCGAGCGAGACGCTGTTCCCGGGGGACCTGGCGCAGGGAAAGGCGAGGGACTCTCCGCGCTGCCGGTGGCTCTTCAGAAGGGAACCGCGCTCTGGTTTTAGCGGCAGAAGGTGTCGGTCGGGCAGCCGCGTAGCACTGTGCTGAGCGACGGGGCAGGCGTCTGGCTTGTTGGAGTCCAGGCGTGTTTCTCGCCTCGCAGTCTCGATGCCAAAACAAGCAGGGGGTTCAGGTTCCCAAAGCCTTTGGACGTGGGAGCAAGATGACAGCTAGGTCTCTAGCAGCACGGTATTTCAGCCGTGTTGCTTGCTGCAAATGGCTTGCAGGCCAGGAGATGTTGAGAGGGGTCTGAAACAAAGAAAGGGAGCGTGGAAGTGGTTGTTTGAAGGCGGCAAATGAGGCAGCCGAAGGAAGCGAGCGGCTCAGCTGCCTTGGTGGACCAGCCCCTCCAGCCTCCCGAGTCTGGCGCGCCGCAGGCGGTCAAAGCGCAGGCGCCGCGCTCGCTGGCGGGAGCGGCAGGGAGCGCAGAGCTGCGCTGCCGTCCAGAGCGGCGAGGGAACCGGCAGGGCTCTAGGGCCATCTGGTGCGGCCAGCCGACGGGCCTCTTTGCTTTCCCTGTTTCACGTCTAATTCCTTTGCGTGCCGCAGGGCAGGGTGGTAAGTAACATCGCGCAGGTCTTATTTAAGTGGCAAGCCCTGCGCGGGAAGCCCGGGGCGGCGCAGGATGAGCGGAGGGCACCGCGGCAGAGCCCGAGGGTCACCGGCGTATCGCTCGCTCGCAGATCGCGCGCTTGCCGGCGGTCTGCTCGCGTGCACCGCTTCCTGATAATCGTAGCTGCCCCTCTCACACAAAGCAGCTTTCAGTATCTCCTCGCGTGCCTTCAGGATGTCATCAGTGTCGCTTTTTTTTTCTTTTTTTTTAATAAAATCTCTCCAGGGTCTGTTGGCTCGCTGGTGTCACTCTCCCACCCCTGATGCCACCTGCAGATGAATCCAGCAATCCCGGGGGCTTACTCTGGGGGCAAAAAAGCCGAGCCAAGGCAAAGGTATTGACCAGGTTCCCTGCGCTGCTTCCCCCGGCTGGGTCCTGGGGTGAGGGGCGGGGAGAGAAAGGGCCAGCAGCCCTCTGCGAGCTGTCAAGCGCAGAGGACTGAAATGCTCGAGCCGCTTGGGTGCTTTTTGGGGGCGAGGCAATGGCTCTGGCTGCGTGGGCTGTGAGCGGGAGCAGGGGCAGAGAAGGGCGAGGCTTGTGGCCCCCCCCCCCCCCCCCCCCCCCCGTAAGGCGGCGGCGGCGGCTGCGGGCGGCCCAAGGCGGGCCGGGGTGCGAGTCCTTTGTCCCCGCGGGGAGCGCTCGGGGCGCGGGGCTCGGTGTGGTGCTGCCGCCTGGCGTCCAAAAGCGGGTACTGCAGCTCGGGTGGCGCCCGGGGGCGGTGGGGCGTTTTGGCCGTGCCTCGGTGCTGCCGCCTGGCGTCCAAAAGCGGGTACTGCAGGCCGGGAGCCGCGCAGGGGCGGTGGCGTGCACGTGATCCCCGGTGCCGGTGGCCGGTACCGGGCATGCGACAGCGCGGCGCCCGCGGGGCGATGCCGCCGCAGCCGTTGCTGCCTCCCGGTAAGGAAGCGCCGCTCTCGCCGCCCGGGAGGTGCTGGCTGCTGCTGGCACGGCTGCCTCGGCCTCCGCTGCAGCCCCGCCCCGGCCCACGCCCCCGTCCTGGTGTGGAGCGGCCCCTCCCCTAGCGACGGGCCCCGCCCCTGGAGCTCCCCGGCAGGGGAAGGGCACCACCCCTAGCGACAGGCCCCGCCCCTGGAGACCACCCCGTGCGGTGTGTCAGGGCGGAGCTTAGCCGCGGGGGGCGGAGCCTTGCGGTGGTAAGGCGGAGCTTTGCCATGTGAGGGCGGAGCTTCACCGGCGCATGCGCGGTGCGTAGGGGGCGGAGCCTTGCCGCGGGGGGGCGGAGCTTTGCCCTGACGGGCGGAGCTTTGGCCGAGCATGCGCGCTGTGTCGGGGGCGGAGCTTAGCCGCGTGGGGCGGAGCCTTGCGGTGGTAAGGCGGAGCTTTGCCGCGTGAGGGCGGAGCCTCATCGGCGCATGCGCAGTGCACGGGGGGGCGGAGCTTTGCAGTGGGAGGGCGGAGCTTTGCCCTGAAGGGCGGAGCTTTGGCCGAGCATGCGTGCTGTGTCAGGGGCGGGGCTTAGCCGCGGGGGGCGGAGCCTTGCGGTGGTAAGGCGGAGCTTTGCCGCGTGGGGGCGGGGCCTCACCAGCGCATGCGCAGTGCATGGGGGGGCGGAGCTTTGCAGTGGGAGGGCGGAGCTTTGCCCTGAAGGGCGGAGCTTTGGCCGAGCATGCGTGCTGTGTCAGGGGCGGAGCTTAGCCGCGGGGGGCGGAGCTTTGCCGTGTGAGGGCGGAGCTCCACGGGCGCATGCGCGCTGTGTTGGGGCGGAGCTTTGCGGCGTGGGGCGGAGCCTTGCCGCGGGGAGGGCGGAGCTTCGCTGGCGCGTGCGTGCTGTGTCGGGGGCGGAGCTTAGCCGCGGGGGGCGGAGCGTTGCGGTGGTAAGGCGGAGCTTTGCCGTGTGAGGGCGGAGCTCCACGGGCGCATGCGCGCTGTGTCAGGGCGGAGCTTTGCCGCGTGGGGCGGAGCCTTGCCGCGGAGAGGGCGGAGCTTCGCTGGCGCATGCGTGGTGTGTGCAGGGCGGAGCTTTGCTGCAGAGGGCGGGGTTTGCCGCGGGGAGGGCGGAGCTTCGCCAGCGCATGCGCGGTGCGTCGGGGGCGGGAATGGCGCGGTGGGCGGAGGTTCCCCGCGCGGAGGGGCCGGGGTGAGCCCGGGGCGGAGGGGAGCGGAGCGGTCGTTGGGCTGCGGCTGCAGGCAGCGAGGAGGTGAGCGGGGAAAGCCCCGAGGAGGGCGGCGGGAGGCACGGAGCGGGGAGGGTGCGGTGCCGTGTGGGAGCCGGGCGGGCGGAGCTTCCTGGAGCCGGTCCGGGGGGGCGCCGCGCCGCGCCGCTCCGGGGCCGGGCGGCGGGGGGGCGCCGCGCCGCGCCGAGCCGCGCCGCTCCGGGGCCGGGCGGCGGGAGGGCGCCGCGCCGCTTGTGCCGGGCGGCGGGGGGGCGCCGCGCCGAGCCGCTGAGCTCCGGGGCCGGGCGGCGGGGGGGCGCCGCGCCGAGCCGCTCCGCTCCGGGGCCGCGCGGCGGGGGGGGCGCCGCGCCGAGCCGCTCCGCTCCGGGGCCGCGCGGCGGGGGGGCGCCGCGCCGAGCCGCTGAGCTCCGGGGCCGGGCGGCGGGGGGGGCGCCGCGCCGAGCCGCTGAGCTCCGGGGCCGGGCGGCGGGGGGGGCGCCGCGCCGAGCCGCTGAGCTCCGGGGCCGGGCGGCGGGGGGGGCGCCGCGCCGAGCCGCTGAGCTCCGGGGCCGGGCGGCGGGGGGGGCGCCGCGCCGAGCCGCTGAGCTCCGGGGCCGGGCGGCGGGGGGGGCGCCGCGCCGAGCCGCTGAGCTCCGGGGCCGGGCGGCGGGGGGGGCGCCGCGCCGAGCCGCTGAGCTCCGGGGCCGGGCGGCGGGGGGGGCGCCGCGCCGAGCCGCTGAGCTCCGGGGCCGGGCGGCGGGGGGGGCGCCGCGCCGAGCCGCTGAGCTCCGGGGCCGGGCGGCGGGGGGGGCGCCGCGCCGAGCCGCTGAGCTCCGGGGCCGGGCGGCGGGGGGGGCGCCGCGCCGAGCCGCTGAGCTCCGGGGACGGGCGGCGGGGGGGGCGCCGCGCCGAGCCGCTCCGCTCCGGGGACGGGCGGCGGGGGGGGCGCCGCGCCGAGCCGCTCCGCTCCGGGGACGGGCGGCGGGGGGGGCGCCGCGCCGAGCCGCTCCGCTCCGGGGACGGGCGGTGGGGGGGGCGCCGGGTCGGTGCCGGTGGGGGGGCGCCGGCCGGAGCCGGTGGCGGGGGCTGCCCGGAGCCGCGCTGGGGGCTCGGCGGGGCGTCCACGTGCGGCGGTGGCGTGGGGAACGGTGTCCCCGCAGGGTCCAAAAGCAGGGAGGGCTGCGTCTCGCGGCATTTTGGAGCCCGGGGCTTTTGGTCGGCCACGTTGGTTCCCCGGGCCATGCCGGGAGGTGTAGTTTCTATGGTCGTGGCTGCCGGGCAAACCGCTTCTCTTTTGCCTCCTTCTTTCCAGTGTCACCTTCTGCGTCCCGTGCAGAAAATCCTGCGTGCTTGATTCCGCTCGCTGCTCAGGTAATGGCACGTCTGGGGCTGCGGGAGCGGGGAGAAACACTTGCCGGTTCAAGGACGCCACAAGTGCGCCACATCAAAGCCAGAGGAAAGGCAAATCTGCTGCCCGTGCAGAAAAGCCGAGGACAAACTGCAGGTAAGAGAGCGCACCTCGTTCCTGCAGTGCTCCCTTGGGAGTTACGGATGTTTGCCTTCCAGGCAAAAGAACAGACTTTGCTCTAGGAGAAATGAAGAGCTGCCTGTTCCCTTCTTTAGGCTCCGGTGTTTCACTTCTGGTTGGTCGTGCTAATTGGATGGGCGAGCTGGAAATAGCCTTTTGTTTTGATACGCAGAAGTAAATTGTTAGTAATACGCGGTGTCAGTAGAGTTC
Source organism: Platalea leucorodia (assembly GCF_965183815.1). Taxonomy (NCBI): domain Eukaryota; kingdom Metazoa; phylum Chordata; class Aves; order Pelecaniformes; family Threskiornithidae; genus Platalea; species Platalea leucorodia. Next base: position 66,981 of record NW_028121289.1, read on the forward strand.
ATTTTTGAGCACCTAGGTGCCAGTGGAAACGTAAGGAATGAAGCTCGATGGGAACTGATACTTAAATTTAGTTTTCCGTGATTTTTCTTTGCCGTTCGGGCGTGGATGGCACGGTGTCCTGTGGCTCGGTCCACGTTCTGTTCCGTGGAGCCTTCGGTCTAGGACTTTGAAGTAAGGAAGTTTGTCCTTCCAGAAAAGGGCTAGTCGCTCCTAGGATTGAGGTGTGGACTTGCAGAGTCTCTTAGGCACGTGCTCGGAATTGGAGGCGAATTTCACTTGATGTTGCTGCTGTTTGTCTTCACTTTCCTTCCTTTCCCCACGGCTCCATCAGGAGCGGGAGCTCTGAATCATCATTTTGTTTTCAGTCTCAAACACGTTTTTTTACCCAAGGAGGTGCTACGTTTAGAAGTTAATGAGTTTTGTCACAAACGCGTCGGTCGATGCGATTGCGTTGCGATTGTTAAAACCCGCAAAATAACACCAGTCTTACGGATCTGGCCTATTTCTTCCGAACACGGATTCGTCACGTGCAAATCGGGATACGGGTCGTCTGCGCTTCGTGCTGAGACAGGGATGAGCTCCCAAAGGCAAAAAATACAAGGTCGTGGGGGTTGGTTTTGTTTGTATTTGGGGGCGGGGGGGGGTGGATTTAAAAGAAAAAAAAGAGCGCAGTGTTGACTGGTGGCAGCCTGCAGAGCTCTTTTGCTGCCCGACCTCTCCTTTTCCTCTCTTGAACTCCTCTTTCGTGGCTGTAATTGTCGTTTGGAGAAGTTCAGAAGAGCGGTTCAGTGACTTGCCTGGGTCCGTGTGCCAGTAATACCGGGAAGGGAAGCGCTTGAACCGGTAGCAAATCAAGTTGGCTACAAGCAGAGGTTCTGAAGGAAGAACAACGATAACGGGAAGCAAATAGCAAGTTCCCAAAAAATGGGCGCGTGTCAAACGCATCCGAGTTTTACGGCCAAATGTTGTTTGGCAACATGTTCCAAACGGCTATTTTTTCCTTCCCTCGGTTGTAGTCTTTGCAAAACTTCACAAAACCAGGAAGCTTGGGACTCCTACCCAGCTTTATGCTACGGGTTTTTTTTTTTCCTCTCTCAGCAGAGTGTCAGCTGCCGCCGTTTCACCGTGGTCGCCCTTTCTTCTGCCGTGAAAGTGCAAGACGGACGGAAAGGCTCCATAGCGGTCTGCGAGTACAAGGTACGTCCGCGATGCGTGTCCGCGTTTTTCCTAAGGCGCTTGTAGTACGGACTTCAAAGTTAACGTCAAGAATGTGCCGGCTCTCCTTCCTTCTGTAGTTTTTCTAGGAACTGTTTTAAGGCAGATACTAAAAGTCAAAGAAGGTCTGCGCTGGAGCGTGTTAACGCCTGTGCAAAGTCGGCTTCCCTCCGTTTATTTTGCCTTCCCGAAAGCGCAATCTTGTGTTTCTGTGCGCTTACTAGGAAAGGATATCGGGAAAACAATTTTATCCGAAAAGAGGAAAGGCAATGTTTGCAAGAGTTCAGAAGAAACAGGCTTTGTTTTTGTCATAAAAGCTGTGTGCTTTTTCAGTCAATAAGTTTTTAAAAAGGAGGATTTCAAAATACAAACCTGTATCTGCTGTATTATATAAATTATTAAAAAATAATTTTCTGTCTTTTTCCCTTTTTTCCGTCTCCGTTTTAGTTCACCCATGCGGGTTTTTAAATCACTTCCCGATGTTCTTAATCGCCGCTTCCTTTAAACACTTTCCTGACTCCTTTTCTCCTCTTTGCTGCTGCCTTTATTCCCCTGTATTTCTGTTTTAATTCTTTCTTGTCTTTCCTTAGGGCCCTCGTTTTTTGAATCTTCCTTCTCCGTCCCTCTAGTTCGCTGTCCTGTTTTTTAATTTTCCCATTTATTTCCCTAATCCCTGTGGCTTTTTCCATGTTCTAGGTTGACTTTTCCCCTGGGGGTTTAGCTGGGTTTAATTGTTTCTTCTCTTCCCTTAGTGTTCCCTCAGTGCCCTCGCTTTCTAAATTTTCCTTCCCCGATGGAGCTCCCTGTCGCTATTTATTAAGTTTTTTCCTTATTTCTTCCGTCGCCCTTGCTGTTCAAACGTCCTGCTTTCGGCTGGCAGAGAGTTAAGGTTCTTCCTAGTAGCTGGCACAGTGCTGCCGTTTGGATTTCGGATGAGCATCGTGTTGGTAACGCGCTGACGTTTTGTTTGTCGCTAAGTAGCGCTGACACCACTCAAGGACCTTTCAGCTTCCCGTGCTCTGCCCGGTGCGCAAGAAGCTGGGAGGCGCCACAGGCAGCTCAGCTGCCCCAGACCGGCCGCAGCGCTATTCCCTACCGTGGGACGTCACGCTCGGTCTGGAAACTGGGGGGGCGTTGGCCAGGAGTCAGCGATGGCAGCTCGGGGACGTGCTTGGCATCGGTCGGCGAGTGGTGAGCCCCTGTCTAGTGAAGCGCTTGCTTTGTATACTCTTATTGGTTTATTACTGCTACTACTGCTACTACTAGTGTTACTACTATTCTGTTGTCTTTTCCTTCAATTGTTAAACTGTTCTTACCTTAACCCCCGAGTTTTCTGACTTCGACCCTTGCAATTTTCTCCCGCGTAGCGGCTGTGTGGTGCTTGGCTGCTGGCTGGGGTTAAACCACGACAAAAGCTTCTGTCGACTTGTATTCCGTCTGCCGTTTCCATTTTTTAATTCTTCCTTGTCTCTATTAGTACCTTTGCTTTGTCCGTTTTCTTCCTACGTCTCTCTTTTAGTTCACTGTCCCTGTTTTTCATTTTTTTCTCTTTGTTGCCCTAATTCCCGTCACTCTTGAATTTTTTTTTGCTTTTATCCCGTTCCCTGTCTTTAGTTTGCAGTTAGTTCTTCTCTTTCCTTAGGGTCCTCCCTTTTAACAGCCTCGGAGGGGGCGTAGCTTCCCGCTGAGGAGCGGTTGGAGGAGGCGAGGTGGTTGTCAGCCGGGTCATCATTTAATAGTAAAGTATGAAATGGCACGTTGATTAATCATTTACCTTTTGGTTTTGTGGGAGCTGTGCTGGCTGCCTTTAGAATCAGCTGAGAATTTGAGGTGAGCTGGGTTGTAGAGGGGAGGCACCCGGGGCTGGCTATTTCACCCGAGCGCCACGGGCACTTTGTGTCTCCTGGCATCCTAGGCGCACCGAGTGACAGTCGCAGCATCTTTCTTTAGAATAGGCGTGGAGCAGGTGAGCGGAGCGGTACGGTGCTTTTGAGGAGGAGGGTGTCGCAGAAGCGGTTGGCAGTAACCAGACCGATGCTGAATACCAGCGCTGTGTTTTAGTTTGTTAGTGGGTTGTGGGTTTGTGGGTTGGGAGTTTGGTGTTGGTTTTTTTGTTTGTTTTGGGTTTTTTTGTTGTTTTTTTTTGTTGTGTGGTTTCTGTGGTTTCTGTGGTTTCTGTGGTTTCTGTGGTTTCTGTGGTTTCTGTGGTTTCTGTGGTTTCTGTGGTTTCTGTGGTTTCTGTGGTTTCTGTGGTTTCTGTGGTTTCTGTGGTTTCTGTGGTTTCTGTGGTTTCTGTGGTTTCTGTGGTTTCTGTGGTTTCTGTGGTTTCTGTGGTTTCTGTGGTTTCTGTGGTTTCTGTGGTTTGTGTGGTTTGTGTGGTTTGTGTGGTTTGTGTGGTTTGTGTGGTTTGTGTGGTTTGTGTGGTTTGTGTGGTTTGTGTGGTTTGTGTGGTTTCTGTGGTTTCTGTGGTTTCTGTGGTTTCTGTGGTTTCTGTGGTTTCTGTGGTTTCTGTGGTTTCTGTGGTTTCTGTGGTTTTTTGTTTTGGTTTGGTTTTTTTTGTTTTTTTTGTTGTGTGGTTTTTGTGTTTTTTTTGTTTTGTTTTAGATGACGAAGAGGAACTGGGTGAGTGCAGGAATGTTCTAGTTAGGTGTGTGGTGGTTTTCTTTTTTTTTTGAGGGTGGATTCAGATCCCTGGCCCTCTGAAAGCTCAGTTGCGGGATCAGGGCTGAGGAGGTAACAAGGATAGGAATTGCAGGGAGGGGTTATAAAGTTGGTGTCGGGGAGAGGCCTGTCCAGGAGCAGTCTCCTTTGGGAAGGGCAAAGGAGCGGGTTACTGTTGTTAGCGCGCTGCTGACGTTTGCTGAGCAGGGCAGTTCCATCCTGTGTCTGTGCGTTTTGCTTTTGCGTAGTCTGTCTGTCTTCTGTGTCTCGTACCATGGCTTTCTCAGGTCTCGATGTTTCCGTAGCTCTTTGTGATCATCGGGCCCCTCGGGAGGCTTACCTCGAGGGCGTCTCGAACGCATCGCCTCATCGGCATAGCGTTTCTTGAGCCCTGCTTATCTTGCCGTCGTAGCTTAAAGCACGGACGTGTCCGGGAAGCGTCGCGTTCCAGATGTTTCCGAGGGATCGTCTGTTGCGGTGGCCGGCCGGGCGGTCTCCGCAGGTCTGCTTTTGAGAGTTACGTTTCTACGGTCGTCTTCAGGGGTTTCATCCCTGGTTCCTTAATGGTCTTAGGTCTTAAATCCTGGCTTGTCATGCATCCATTTATCTTTTTTAGATGGTAGTTTTATCTCCTGGGCCACGGCAGGCACCGTAGGGGTTCCGTGCCGGAGGCGTCTTCCCTACCGGAGTCGTTCCCGCTCGTGATCTTCTCGGGTCTCGAGGTCACGTCGTTTGTGGCATCTGTGTGCAGTGTCTGTCTGTGTGTCGGGGTTGGAGCCGCTCTGCCCAGGAGCGTTGCGATATTGGAGTTGGGGGTAGCATAGCCTCACGGTGATACGTCCATTTGTACAGTATCTGTAGGCAAAGATTGTACGGGCCATCTCGAGGCAAGCAGCTGTAGACAGGTGCCGCAGTTACTTCTGTTGTGTTTTGCGGGTGCCGGAGGCTGGACCGGCGCACGTAGCGAAGCGTCTTCTTCGCCTTGCCGTAGCGGAAGGTGAAACTTGGGAATCGTACGGAGCCCAAGGTTGTTTAGAGGTGCGCGGCGAGGCAGTTGCAGGGATAGCTCTGGAACCGGGGGGCTGTGCTGCAGTGGCAGCTGGGTGGTGTAAGTGTAGTGGTTTGAGTGAGCGGTGGTTGAAGGATTGTTCGGTTCCTGAATGTGCCTAACCTTGTACGTGTGAAGTATTTTATTGCAGGTCGTATGTAATGTTGAGAGTAATTTATTTCATATATACTATAGAATAAAAAAACCCCAGCTGGGGCATTTCCCTCCCCCCCGCTGCGTTTTTTTTCCCCCGGTCCCGGCTGCTCTGCGAGGCGATGATCATCGCCAAGGTTTGGGCGGAGGTCAGGCTCGGGCCGGGGTTTTCTCAGGCAGGGCGATTTTTTTTTTTTTTTTTTTTTTTGAGGCCCTCGGGAACACCGTTCCCAGGGAGCGCCGCAGAGGCAGGGCGACGGTCCGTTGTGGCGTGCTGGTGGTGGAATGGATCGGCCGAGACCGAGGCGTGGTTTGGGTGGTAGCTGAATGAGCGGTGCGTTTGGAATGTATCTAACCTTTTATGATGGTGTGGGGGTGCTTTGTTTCTTTGCAGGTTCCAGGTGGAATTGAAATTTTTCCTTTGCAGACATGTAGAAATGAAAACAAAATGACAATTATGACAATTATCCCTGGGAGTCATAATTAATTTAAATTAAAAAAAAAATTACTCCCAGGGTAGGAGCTGGTTGCTACTGCTGCACCAGCCTTACCATTTTTTAATTTTTTTTTAGTTCATTTTTTTTATAGTGTTTGTTATTTGGTTTTTTTTTCCTTTGTACTATATAAATATGTATACAAATATATACATACACCCTCCCAGGTGGGAGGAAGCAATGATTAAACTAGTAACACCACATCTTCCTATAACAATTCATTCCTCCCACATGGAAGGGCAATTACCATCTTGTTATGAAACTGAATCAACTAATTATTCAAAGCAGTTACATTTCTCTGGCACCCCCTACAAAACAAAAGAAACAATAAACAACGAGAAATGCAAACACAATCATTCAAACAAAATTGTACACAGCACACAAAAGTGTAAAAAGCAAAACCCAGCGCGGCAAAAACCGAACTCGTCCAAAGCACCAAACTAGCCGACACAGTCCTCCCGGATGACAGAGAAGGTCCTCCAGAGCATAGAGATGAGCCAGAAAGTCCTCCCCGATGAGAAAGACTGTCCTTCAGACCATAGAGCTGCAAGGAGAAGTCCTCCCGGAGTATAGAGCGGCTCCGCAGACCATCGAGATGACAGCGAAAGTCGACCCAGACGATAGAGAAGGTCGTCCAGAGCATAGAGATGAAACCAGAGGTCCCCTGGATGATCCAGAAGGTCGCCGAGCGCCTCGAGATTAAACTGGCGGTCCCAACCGGCGCATGCGCGGTGCGTCGGGGGCGGGCATGGGGCGGTGGGCGGAGGTTCCCCGCGCGGAGCGGAGCGGCGCGGTCGTTGGGCTGCGGCTGCAGGCAGCGAGGAGGTGAGCGGGGAAAGCCCCGAGGAGGACGGCGGTGCCTGCGGGGGAGCGGCCGGGCCGGCGGGAGGCACGGAGCGGGGAAGGTGCGGTGCCGTGTGGGAGCCGGCGGGCGGAGCTTCCTGGAGCCGGTCGGGGCCGGGGGCGCCGCGCCGCTCCGCTCGGGGGCCGGGCGGCGGGGGGGGCGCCGAGCCGCGCCGCGCCGCTCCGGGGCCTGGCGGCGGGGGGGGGCCGCGCCGCTCCGGGGCCTGGCGGCGGGGGGGAGCCGTGCCGCTCCGGGACCGGGCGGCGGGGAGGCGCCGCGCCGAGCCGCTCCGGGGCCGGGCGCCGAGCCGCGCCGCTCCGGGGCCGGGCGGCGGGGAGGCGCCGAGCCGCTCCGGGGCCGGACGCCGAGCCGCGCCGCTCCGGGGCCGGGCGGCGGGGAGGCGCCGCGCCGAGCCGCGCCGCTCCGGGGCCGGGCGGCGGGGGGGGGGGCCGCGCCGCTCCGGGGCCGGGCGCCGAGCCGCGCCGCTCCGGGGCCGGGCGGCGGGGAGGCGCCGCGCCGAGCCGCGCCGCTCCGGGGCCGGGCGGCGGGGAGGCGCCGCGCCGAGCCGCGCCGCTCCGGGGCCGGGCGGCGGGGAGGCGCCGAGCCGCTCCGGGGCCGGGCGCCGAGCCGCTCCGCTCCGGGGCCGGGCGGCGGGGAGGCGCCGCGCCGAGCCGCTCCGGGGCCGGGCGCCGAGCCGCGCCGCTCCGGGGCCGGGTGGCGGGGAGGCGCCGAGCCGCTCCGGGGCCGGACGCCGAGCCGCGCCGCTCCGGGGCCGGGCGGCGGGGAGGCGCCGAGCCGCGCCGCGCCGCTCCGGGGCCGGGCGGCGGGGAGGCGCTGCGCCGCGCCGCTCCGGGGCCGGGCGGCGGGGGGCACCGCGCCGCTTCGGGGCCGGGCGGCGGGGGTCGGCGGGTCGGTGCCGGTGGGGGGGCGCCGGCCGGAGCCGGTGGCGGGGGCTGCCCGGAGCCGTGCTGGGGGCTCGGCGGGGCTTCCACGTGCGGCGATGGCGTGGGGAACGGTGTCCCCGCAGGGTCAAAAGCAGGGAGGGCTGCGTCTCGCGGCATCTTGGAGCCCGGGGCTTTTGGTCGGCCACGTTGGTTCCCCGGGCCGTGCCGGCAGGTGTAGTTTCTATGGTCGTGGCTGCCGGGCAAACCGCTTCTCTTTTTGCCTCCTCCTTTCCAGTGTCACCTTCTGCGTCCCGTGCAGAAAATGCTGCGTGCTTGATTCCGCTCGCTGCTCAGGTAATGGCGCGTCTGGGGCTGCGGGAGCGGGGAGAAACACTTGCCGGTTCAAGGACGCCACAGGTGCGCCACATCAAAGCCAGAGGAAAGGCAAATCTGCTGCCCGTGCAGAAAAGCCGAGGACAAACTGCAGGTAAGAGAGCGCACCTCGTTCCTGCAGTGCTCCCTTGGGAGTTACGGATGTTTGCCTTCCAGGCAAAAGAACAGACTTTGCCTTAGGAGAAATGAAGAGCTGCCTGTTCCCTTCTTTAGGCTCCGGTGTTTCACTTCTGGTTGGTCGTGCTAATTGGATGGGCGAGCTGGAAATAGCCTTTTGTTTTGATACGCAGAAGTAAATTGTTAGTAATACGCGGTGTCAGTAGAGTTCATTTTTGAGCACCCAGGTGCCAGTGGAAACGTAAGGAATGAAGCTCGATGGGAACTGATACTTAAATTTAGTTTTCCGTGATTTTTCTTTGCCGTACGGGCGTGGATGGCACGGTGTCCTGTGGCTCGGTCCACGTTCTGTTCCGTGGAGCCTTCGGTCTAGGACTTTGAAGTAAGGAAGTTTGTCCTTCCAGAAAAGGGCTAGTCGCTCCTAGGATTGAGGTGTGGACTTGCAGAGTCTCTTAGGCACGTGCTCGGAATTGGAGGCGAATTTCACTTGATGTTGCTGCTGTTTGTCTTCACTTTCCTTCCTTCCCCCACGGCTCCATCAGGAGCGGGAGCTCTGAATCATCATTTTGTTTTCAGTCTCAAACACGTTTTTTTACCCAAGGAGGTGCTACGTTTAGAAGTTAATGAGTTTTGTCACAAACGCGTCGGTCGATGCGATTGCGTTGCGATTGTTAAAACCCGCAAAATAACACCAGTCTTACGGATCTGGCCTATTTCTTCCGAACACGGATTCGTCACGTGCAAATCGGGATACGGGTCGTCTGCGCTTCGTGCTGAGACAGGGATGAGCTCCCAAAGGCAAAAAATACAAGGTCGTGGGGGTTGGTTTTGTTTGTATTTGGGGGCGGGGGGGGGGTGGATTTAAAAGAAAAAAAAGAGCGCAGTGTTGACTGGTGGCAGCCTGCAGAGCTCTTTTGCTGCCCGACCTCTCCTTTTCCTCTCTTGAACTCCTCTTTCGTGGCTGTAATTGTCGTTTGGAGAAGTTCAGAAGAGCGGTTCAGTGACTTGCCTGGGTCCGTGTGCCAGTAATACCGGGAAGGGAAGCGCTTGAACCGGTAGCAAATCAAGTTGGCTACAAGCAGAGGTTCTGAAGGAAGAACAACGATAACGGGAAGCAAATAGCAAGTTCCCAAAAAATGGGCGCGTGTCAAACGCATCCGAGTTTTACGGCCAAATGTTGTTTGGCAACATGTTCCAAACGGCTATTTTTTCCTTCCCTCGGTTGTAGTCTTTGCAAAACTTCACAAAACCAGGAAGCTTGGGACTCCTACCCAGCTTTATGCTACGGGTTTTTTTTTTTTCCTCTCTCAGCAGAGTGTCAGCTGCCGCCGTTTCACCGTGGTCGCCCTTTCTTCTGCCGTGAAAGTGCAAGACGGACGGAAAGGCTCCATAGCGGTCTGCGAGTACAAGGTACGTCCGCGATGCGTGTCCGCGTTTTTCCTAAGGCGCTTGTAGTACGGACTTCAAAGTTAACGTCAAGAATGTGCCGGCTCTCCTTCCTTCTGTAGTTTTTCTAGGAACTGTTTTAAGGCAGATACTAAAAGTCAAAGAAGGTCTGCGCTGGAGCGTGTTAACGCCTGTGCAAAGTCGGCTTCCCTCCGTTTATTTTGCCTTCCCGAAAGCGCAATCTTGTGTTTCTGTGCGCTTACTAGGAAAGGATATCGGGAAAACAATTTTATCCTAAAAGAGGAAAGACAATGTTTGTGAGAGTTCAGGCGTTCGGAAGAAACAGGCTTTGTTTTTGTCATAAAAGCTGTGTGCTTTTTCAGTCAATAAGTTTTTAAAATATCTTACAGTAGGTCTTGAAAAGCTTACTGCGATACTAGCGTCCGTACTAAAAGCGATCAAGGTCCAAGGAGAGACGTGGACAAAAGAGGAGGAATCGGCGTCGCTTTCCCGAGAAGCATTGCCAGCCTTGTAAGTAGCGACAGCGAGTCCTGACGTGGTTTCGGTGAGTTACTGCTTCGGCAGCATCCTTTTTTCTTAACCTACAGCGTGTGATTTCTTACTTCAGCTGGAAAGAGATTTTCCAGAATGGAAATCTTTCTCATTCAAAGAAGTTGTGTTTTATGAGCTCCCCATCAGAGTGGGGATCTTCAGAGATGATGCGCTTGGCAGTGGAAGTCAGCAGCAGCAAGACTTTCCACTCTCTTAAAAAAAAAAAAAAAAAAAAAAGTCCGTTTGCTTCCAAAGACCCGAGCACAGCACGTCTTCCAGAAGTTGATGGCATCGCTGGTTCTCAGTTGCAACAGCCGAGATGTCATCAACACGCGTTCCTCTGCGTGCTTCGGCGCAGCCAAAAGCGTTAGCAAATCTGCCGGTCCTTTTTGGTAGCCTTACGCGTTGCAGCCCCGGGGATTGGATTCTGCCCCCAAAGTAAAACCGTATGGGGGATCTCTTCTGTCACGGATTTTTCTCTCCTAGATGTAACTTCAGGAAAAAAAAGTTAAAATTGGATCTACAAACTGCCTTGCGTTGTTTCAGCTGTAACTGCCAACTAGCTGTGGCGTACAATTGCTTAGGTGTGTTTAAGCAGTTAGGTATTTGTTCTGAACGTTGACCAGGAGAGGCAACTGAACGTTACGGGGTGTTTTCCCCCCCGCTCTTTTGACGGAGTGCTCTGAAGTACTTTCTTTCTGTCTGGCTTTCAAGGGTGCGTTTCCCTGGCAGTTCAGCAGCATCTCTCTTGGGCGGCGCGGCTGGCCAGATGTCGCTCCTAATGACGTAAGGCGCAAAAAACCCCTGGTCAAATGATAACTGCGTATCTTGGAGACAGATAATCTACTGGTATCGATTCACAGCTGTGCAAGTTAAATTAACGCCAAAGGAAAATCCAGTCCTTCTCCAGCAGAAGTATTTTTATTGGATGTTTATAAACACACGCACAGCTTTTTTAGTATGAAGCGAATTGCTGCGATTTGTCCTTTGCTTTTCCTTTTCCCCTCGAAAGCGTTACGCTTCGCTTCCAGCTTTGTCGACCGAGCCAGCAAGATGTGCAGCAGCAGCTGCGAGGGCCGTAGCTGTTGCGGCGGACCTGTAAGCGTAGATTCTGATTGCGGTACGCCCTCGTCCTGCAGCCTCGCAGGGTCGTCTCCCTGCAGCCGTGCCGTAAGGAAGGGGTGAGACGTTTTCCAACGCCGGCAAGAGCGTGTGCTTGTATGCGAAGAACATGTTCGGAATCGTACCGGTTAGTCTTAATGCTGATGGGAAGCGTTCAGGTCGCTCTAGCTTTTAAAGGATGTCTTGTATTTGGAGCTGACCTGCTTACCTCGAATCCTCCTTGAGCTCAGCTGCTCTCCTCTCCCTTGCTCTGACTGAATTCCTGTACTCGCTGCTGTGCTATTTTTTTCACATGCTGAAATATCGCTTGGGCTTTTTGTTTTTCAGGTGTCTTGTTGCAAGCGTCTCGTGGTGCTCGCTAGGTACCCCCCGGCCCAGGTTGGCCTGCCTGTCGTGAAGCGTCCCGAGGGTAAGGGGCCGGCCCCGTGCCTGGAGGCTCCCGGCTCTGTCTCCGGCGGGTGCCCCGCGGGTGCGGCAGCGAGGGCTGCGTGGTGGGGCGAGTCCCGGGCCAAGAGGGAGCGGGGAGGTTCGTTGCCCCGGGGAGCCCGTCCCAGCGCGGGAACGGAGGGGGAGCACGGCAGAGCAGAGCCTGAGCGAGAGGTGCGGCACCGTCCCCCGGCAGGCTCCCCCCGCGGCGTGGGGCAGCCGCCGGCTTGCGGGATGGGGGCCGGGGGGGGCTGCAGCCGTTTGGGGGGGCTGCCCCCATTTTATTTTTCTGGCGGAGCTCCCCTTTTCGGGGGGGGCGCCTACATATGTAAATGGCATTATTAAAGTAGCTGTTTTCCTTGTTCTGTGCCTTTTTGGGGGGGGTGATTAAAAAGTGTGGAGGGGCCTGGGGGGTGATGATGTCATTTGGGGCCCCCCAACGTCACGGGGGGCGGGGGCGTGATGATGAAACAGAGGAGCAGGTGAGTGGGGGATGAAGGTGTCACGGGGAGGTTTCCCCCCAGAGAAGGGGGGTCACAGTCCCAAAATGCCTGAAAACTCGTGTGTGTGTGTGTGTGTGTGTGTGTGTGATTAACCATGTGAAGAACTGGAAATACGGGTGCGAGGCATTGCAGTAGAAAAAAATCTCTCGCCTTTATATATATATATATATTGAAAAATAATATTCGTTTTTATGTGTGTGTATATATATATATGTAAAAGGATTTCAAAATACAAACCTGTACCTGCTATGTTATAGAAATTATTAAAAAATCTCAATGGAGATAGATAGGGTTTTAAAATAAAAAAGAACTTGTCTCTATGTTAAGAAATAAAGGAGTTTAAAATGCAAAAAGAGATGATGTAGGTGAAGGAATTTAAACCAGAAGTCAGTCTGGATAGGTAGAAGTACCTACGCTTACCCTGTGTCACCGAGTAAGCCTAAGTAGGTATCCCGTGTAATCGAAGTAAAGGTTCTATGGAAGTGTAAACAGATAACTAAGTCTAAAGAGGTAGGATTGTAAGTAGATACCGAAGTCTAAAGAGAGAAGTCGAAGATATCAAAGTGTCAAAATATGCAAGTCCAAGAGCAAAATATCCAATATCCAAGAGCAACACAGTTTGGGGCTCCCAGGAAAGCTGAATCCGCCTGGATTTGTGCAGCTGGAAAGCAAGCACAAACACACCGCACACGCACACGCACACACTCACACCCCCCCCGCCCCCCCGCATTTTAACGCAGAAAACCAAAAATGACCCATTGTTATGATGTGGAAAAGCGCCGGAAAACCCCAGAACTGAATATTTTGGAAAAGCAGAAACCCCCAAGTTTTGTATGACGTAAAAGAAAAAACAAAAAAGAACAACAACAACAAACAAAAAAACCCCAAACGAAAAACCGGCGCCAATTTGGGCCAAATCTGGGGTGAACCGCGGACAGTTTGAGGGGCATTGCTGGGGATTATCTGGCGTGGATTCCTTCTCCGGAGCGGAATATCCGTTGCGGGTTATCCCAGGTGAGTTATCTGCTGTGGATTATGCCGGGTGGACCCCCTGGTGTAGGTCATCCCCACCCGTGTCCCCCCGTGCACCTTTGTACCCACACATAGCCGCCGTCCGTCCGTCCGTCCGTGTCCGTCTCCTCCCCCCTGTCCTCCTCTGCGTGTCTCTCCGCCCTCCCGAGTGCTCTCCACCCGAACGTCCCCCCACACAAGGTTTTTCCCCCCGTGCGGGTTTTTTTTTTTTTTTTCCCTGGGCCGTGCCCCCCGCGTCCCCTGCCCTCCAGTCTCGCGCCCCCGCTCCCCTGCTCCACCCCTCCCCTAACCCCTTTGCTTCTGGACCCCCAGCTCCGCACGGGCCACGGGCAGCCTGGGGAGCTTCACCCCGAGCCGTTCCTTTCCCCCCTGGGCAGCAGCGGTTCTGCCGCTGCTACAGGCAGGCGCTTTCTGGACGGGCGAGGGGCTGGGACGACCGGAGGCTGCCGCACGCTCCGGTCCGAGCGAGACGCTGTTCCCGGGGGACCTGGCGCAGGGAAAGGCGAGGGACTCTCCGCGCTGCCGGTGGCTCTTCAGAAGGGAACCGCGCTCTGGTTTTAGCGGCAGAAGGTGTCGGTCGGGCAGCCGCGTAGCACTGTGCTGAGCGACGGGGCAGGCGTCTGGCTTGTTGGAGTCCAGGCGTGTTTCTCGCCTCGCAGTCTCGATGCCAAAACAAGCAGGGGGTTCAGGTTCCCAAAGCCTTTGGACGTGGGAGCAAGATGACAGCTAGGTCTCTAGCAGCACGGTATTTCAGCCGTGTTGCTTGCTGCAAATGGCTTGCAGGCCAGGAGATGTTGAGAGGGGTCTGAAACAAAGAAAGGGAGCGTGGAAGTGGTTGGTTGAAGGCGGCAAATGAGGCAGCCGAAGGAAGCGAGCGGCTCAGCTGCCTTGGTGGACCAGCCCCTCCAGCCTCCCGAGTCTGGCGCGCCGCAGGCGGTCAAAGCGCAGGCGCCGCGCTCGCTGGCGGGAGCGGCAGGGAGCGCAGAGCTGCGCTGCCGTCCAGAGCGGCGAGGGAACCGGCAGGGCTCTAGGGCCATCTGGTGCGGCCAGCCGACGGGCCTCTTTGCTTTCCCTGTTTCACGTCTAATTCCTTTGCGTGCCGCAGGGCAGGGTGGTAAGTAACATCGCGCAGGTCTTATTTAAGTGGCAAGCCCTGCGCGGGAAGCCCGGGGCGGCGCAGGATGAGCGGAGGGCACCGCGGCAGAGCCCGAGGGTCACCGGCGTATCGCTCGCTCGCAGATCGCGCGCTTGCCGGCGGTCTGCTCGCGTGCACCGCTTCCTGATAATCGTAGCTGCCCCTCTCACACAAAGCAGCTTTCAGTATCTCCTCGCGTGCCTTCAGGATGTCATCAGTGTCGCTTTTTTTTTCTTTTTTTTTAATAAAATCTCTCCAGGGTCTGTTGGCTCGCTGGTGTCACTCTCCCACCCCTGATGCCACCTGCAGATGAATCCAGCAATCCCGGGGGCTTACTCTGGGGGCAAAAAAGCCGAGCCAAGGCAAAGGTATTGACCAGGTTCCCTGCGCTGCTTCCCCCGGCTGGGTCCTGGGGTGAGGGGCGGGGAGAGAAAGGGCCAGCAGCCCTCTGCGAGCTGTCAAGCGCAGAGGACTGAAATGCTCGAGCCGCTTGGGTGCTTTTTGGGGGCGAGGCAATGGCTCTGGCTGCGTGGGCTGTGAGCGGGAGCAGGGGCAGAGAAGGGCGAGGCTTGTGGCCCCCCCCCCCCCCCCCCCCGTAAGGCGGCGGCGGCGGCTGCGGGCGGCCCAAGGCGGGCCGGGGTGCGAGTCCTTTGTCCCCGCGGGGAGCGCTCGGGGCGCGGGGCTCGGTGTGGTGCTGCCGCCTGGCGTCCAAAAGCGGGTACTGCAGCTCGGGTGGCGCCCGGGGGCGGTGGGGCGTTTTGGCCGTGCCTCGGTGCTGCCGCCTGGCGTCCAAAAGCGGGTACTGCAGGCCGGGAGCCGCGCAGGGGCGGTGGCGTGCACGTGATCCCCGGTGCCGGTGGCCGGTACCGGGCATGCGACAGCGCGGCGCCCGCGGGGCGATGCCGCCGCAGCCGTTGCTGCCTCCCGGTAAGGAAGCGCCGCTCTCGCCGCCCGGGAGGTGCTGGCTGCTGCTGGCACGGCTGCCTCGGCCTCCGCTGCAGCCCCGCCCCGGCCCACGCCCCCGTCCTGGTGTGGAGCGGCCCCTCCCCTAGCGACGGGCCCCGCCCCTGGAGCTCCCCGGCAGGGGAAGGGCACCACCCCTAGCGACAGGCCCCGCCCCTGGAGACCACCCCGTGCGGTGTGTCAGGGCGGAGCTTAGCCGCGGGGGGCGGAGCCTTGCGGTGGTAAGGCGGAGCTTTGCCATGTGAGGGCGGAGCTTCACCGGCGCATGCGCGGTGCGTAGGGGGCGGAGCCTTGCCGCGGGGGGGCGGAGCTTTGCCCTGAAGGGCGGAGCTTTGGCCGAGCATGTGCGCTGTGTCGGGGGCGGAGCTTAGCCGCGTGGGGCGGAGCCTTGCGGTGGTAAGGCGGAGCTTTGCCGCGTGAGGGCGGAGCCTCATCGGCGCATGCGCAGTGCACGGGGGGGCGGAGCTTTGCAGTGGGAGGGCGGAGCTTTGTCCTGAAGGGCGGAGCTTTGGCCGAGCATGCGCGCTGTGTCAGGGGCGGGGCTTAGCCGCGGGGGGCGGAGCCTTGCGGTGGTAAGGCGGAGCTTTGCCGCGTGGGGGCGGGGCCTCACCAGCGCATGCGCAGTGCATGGGGGGGCGGAGCTTTGCAGTGGGAGGGCGGAGCTTTGCCCTGAAGGGCGGAGCTTTGGCCGAGCATGCGTGCTGTGTCAGGGGCGGAGCTTAGCCGCGGGGGGCGGAGCTTTGCCGTGTGAGGGCGGAGCTCCACGGGCGCATGCGCGCTGTGTTGGGGCGGAGCTTTGCGGTGTGGGGCGGAGCCTTGCCGCGGGGAGGGCGGAGCTTCGCTGGCGCATGCGTGCTGTGTCGGGGGCGGAGCTTAGCCGCGGGGGGCGGAGCGTTGCGGTGGTAAGGCGGAGCTTTGCCGTGTGAGGGCGGAGCTCCACGGGCGCATGCGCGCTGTGTCAGGGCGGAGCTTTGCCGCGTGGGGCGGAACCTTGCCGCGGAGAGGGCGGAGCTTCGCTGGCGCATGCGTGGTGTGTGCAGGGCGGAGCTTTGCTGCAGAGGGCGGGGTTTGCCGCGGGGAGGGCGGAGCTTCGCCAGCGCATGCGCGGTGCGTCGGGGGCGGGAATGGCGCGGTGGGCGGAGGTTCCCCGCGCGGAGGGGCCGGGGTGAGCCCGGGGCGGAGGGGAGCGGAGCGGTCGTTGGGCTGCGGCTGCAGGCAGCGAGGAGGTGAGCGGGGAAAGCCCCGAGGAGGGCGGCGGGAGGCACGGAGCGGGGAGGGTGCGGTGCCGTGTGGGAGCCGGGCGGGCGGAGCTTCCTGGAGCCGGTCCGGGGGGGCGCCGCGCCGCGCCGCTCCGGGGCCGGGCGGCGGGGGGGCGCCGCGCCGCGCCGAGCCGCGCCGCTCCGGGGCCGGGCGGCGGGAGGGCGCCGCGCCGCTTGTGCCGGACGGCGGGGGGGGCGCCGCGCCGAGCCGCTCCGCTCCGGGGCCGCGCGGCGGGGGGGGCGCCGCGCCGAGCCGCTCCGCTCCGGGGCCGGGCGGCGGGGGGGGCGCCGCGCCGAGCCGCTGAGCTCCGGGGCCGGGCGGCGGGGGGGGCGCCGCGCCGAGCCGCTGAGCTCCGGGGCCGGGCGGCGGGGGGGGCGCCGCGCCGAGCCGCTGAGCTCCGGGGCCGGGCGGCGGGGGGGGCGCCGCGCCGAGCCGCTCCGCTCCGGGGCCGGGCGGCGGGGGGGCGCCGCGCCGAGCCGCTGAGCTCCGGGGCCGGGCGGCGGGGGGGGCGCCGCGCCGAGCCGCTCCGCTCCGGGGCCGGGCGGCGGGGGGGGCGCCGCGCCGAGCCGCTGAGCTCCGGGGCCGGGCGGCGGGGGGGGCGCCGCGCCGAGCCGCTGAGCTCCGGGGCCGGGCGGCGGGGGGGGCGCCGCGCCGAGCCGCTGAGCTCCGGGGCCGGGCGGCGGGGGGGGCGCCGCGCCGAGCCGCTGAGCTCCGGGGCCGGGCGGCGGGGGGGGCGCCGCGCCGAGCCGCTGAGCTCCGGGGCCGGGCGGCGGGGGGGGCGCCGCGCCGAGCCGCTGAGCTCCGGGGCCGGGCGGCGGGGGGGCGCCGCGCCGAGCCGCTCCGCTCCGGGGACGGGCGGTGGGGGGGCGCCGGGTCGGTGCCGGTGGGGGGGGCGCCGGCCGGAGCCGGTGGCGGGGGCTGCCCGGAGCCGCGCTGGGGGCTCGGCGGGGCGTCCACGTGCGGCGGTGGCGTGGGGAACGGTGTCCCCGCAGGGTCCAAAAGCAGGGAGGGCTGCGTCTCGCGGCATTTTGGAGCCCGGGGCTTTTGGTCGGCCACGTTGGTTCCCCGGGCCATGCCGGGAGGTGTAGTTTCTATGGTCGTGGCTGCCGGGCAAACCGCTTCTCTTTTGCCTCCTTCTTTCCAGTGTCACCTTCTGCGTCCCGTGCAGAAAATCCTGCGTGCTTGATTCCGCTCGCTGCTCAGGTAATGGCGCGTCTGGGGCTGCGGGAGCGGGGAGAAACACTTGCCGGTTCAAGGACGCCACGGGTGCGCCACATCAAAGCCAGAGGAAAGGCAAATCTGCTGCCCGTGCAGAAAAGCCGAGGACAAACTGCAGGTAAGAGAGCGCACCTCGTTCCTGCAGTGCTCCCTTGGGAGTTACGGATGTTTGCCTTCCAGGCAAAAGAACAGACTTTGCTCTAGGAGAAATGAAGAGCTGCCTGTTCCCTTCTTTAGGCTCCGGTGTTTCACTTCTGGTTGGTCGTGCTAATTGGATGGGCGAGCTGGAAATAGCCTTTTGTTTTGATACGCAGAAGTAAATTGTTAGTAATACGCGGTGTCAGTAGAGTTCATTTTTGAGCACCTAGGTGCCAGTGGAAACGTAAGGAATGAAGCTCGATGGGAACTGATACTTAAATTTAGTTTTCCGTGATTTTTCTTTGCCGTTCGGGCGTGGATGGCACGGTGTCCTGTGGCTCGGTCCACGTTCTGTTCCGTGGAGCCTTCGGTCTAGGACTTTGAAGTAAGGAAGTTTGTCCTTCCAGAAAAGGGCTAGTCGCTCCTAGGATTGAGGTGTGGACTTGCAGAGTCTCTTAGGCACGTGCTCGGAATTGGAGGCGAATTTCACTTGATGTTGCTGCTGTTTGTCTTCACTTTCCTTCCTTTCCCCACGGCTCCATCAGGAGCGGGAGCTCTGAATCATCATTTTGTTTTCAGTCTCAAACACGTTTTTTTACCCAAGGAGGTGCTACGTTTAGAAGTTAATGAGTTTTGTCACAAACGCGTCGGTCGATGCGATTGCGTTGCGATTGTTAAAACCCGCAAAATAACACCAGTCTTACGGATCTGGCCTATTTCTTCCGAACACGGATTCGTCACGTGCAAATCGGGATACGGGTCGTCTGCGCTTCGTGCTGAGACAGGGATGAGCTCCCAAAGGCAAAAAATACAAGGTCGTGGGGGTTGTTTTTGTTTGTATTTGGGGGCGGGGGGGGGTGGATTTAAAAGAAAAAAAAGAGCGCAGTGTTGACTGGTGGCAGCCTGCAGAGCTCTTTTGCTGCCCGACCTCTCCTTTTCCTCTCTTGAACTCCTCTTTCGTGGCTGTAATTGTCGTTTGGAGAAGTTCAGAAGAGCGGTTCAGTGACTTGCCTGGGTCCGTGTGCCAGTAATACCGGGAAGGGAAGCGCTTGAACCGGTAGCAAATCAAGTTGGCTACAAGCAGAGGTTCTGAAGGAAGAACAACGATAACGGGAAGCAAATAGCAAGTTCCCAAAAAATGGGCGCGTGTCAAACGCATCCGAGTTTTACGGCCAAATGTTGTTTGGCAACATGTTCCAAACGGCTATTTTTTCCTTCCCTCGGTTGTAGTCTTTGCAAAACTTCACAAAACCAGGAAGCTTGGGACTCCTACCCAGCTTTATGCTACGGGTTTTTTTTTTTCCTCTCTCAGCAGAGTGTCAGCTGCCGCCGTTTCACCATGGTCGCCCTTTCTTCTGCCGTGAAAGTGCAAGACGGACGGAAAGGCTCCATAGCGGTCTGCGAGTACAAGGTACGTCCGCGATGCGTGTCCGCGTTTTTCCTAAGGCGCTTGTAGTACGGACTTCAAAGTTAACGTCAAGAATGTGCCGGCTCTCCTTCCTTCTGTAGTTTTTCTAGGAACTGTTTTAAGGCAGATACTAAAAGTCAAAGAAGGTCTGCGCTGGAGCGTGTTAACGCCTGTGCAAAGTCGGCTTCCCTCCGTTTATTTTGCCTTCCCGAAAGCGCAATCTTGTGTTTCTGTGCGCTTACTAGGAAAGGATATCGGGAAAACAATTTTATCCGAAAAGAGGAAAGGCAATGTTTGCAAGAGTTCAGAAGAAACAGGCTTTGTTTTTGTCATAAAAGCTGTGTGCTTTTTCAGTCAATAAGTTTTTAAAAAGGAGGATTTCAAAATACAAACCTGTATCTGCTGTATTATATAAATTATTAAAAAATAATTTTCTGTCTTTTTCCCTTTTTTCCGTCTCCGTTTTAGTTCACCCATGCGGGTTTTTAAATCACTTCCCGATGTTCTTAATCGCCGCTTCCTTTAAACACTTTCCTGACTCCTTTTCTCCTCTTTGCTGCTGCCTTTATTCCCCTGTATTTCTGTTTTAATTCTTTCTTGTCTTTCCTTAGGGCCCTCGTTTTTTGAATCTTCCTTCTCCGTCCCTCTAGTTCGCTGTCCTGTTTTTTAATTTTCCCATTTATTTCCCTAATCCCTGTGGCTTTTTCCATGTTCTAGGTTGACTTTTCCCCTGGGGGTTTAGCTGGGTTTAATTGTTTCTTCTCTTCCCTTAGTGTTCCCTCAGTGCCCTCGCTTTCTAAATTTTCCTTCCCCGATGGAGCTCCCTGTCGCTATTTATTAAGTTTTTTCCTTATTTCTTCCGTCGCCCTTGCTGTTCAAACGTCCTGCTTTCGGCTGGCAGAGAGTTAAGGTTCTTCCTAGTAGCTGGCACAGTGCTGCCGTTTGGATTTCGGATGAGCATCGTGTTGGTAACGCGCTGACGTTTTGTTTGTCGCTAAGTAGCGCTGACACCACTCAAGGACCTTTCAGCTTCCCGTGCTCTGCCCGGTGCGCAAGAAGCTGGGAGGCGCCACAGGCAGCTCAGCTGCCCCAGACCGGCCGCAGCGCTATTCCCTACCGTGGGACGTCACGCTCGGTCTGGAAACTGGGGGGGCGTTGGCCAGGAGTCAGCGATGGCAGCTCGGGGACGTGCTTGGCATCGGTCGGCGAGTGGTGAGCCCCTGTCTAGTGAAGCGCTTGCTTTGTATACTCTTATTGGTTTATTACTGCTACTACTGCTACTACTAGTGTTACTACTATTCTGTTGTCTTTTCCTTCAATTGTTAAACTGTTCTTACCTTAACCCCCGAGTTTTCTGACTTCGACCCTTGCAATTTTCTCCCGCGTAGCGGCTGTGTGGTGCTTGGCTGCTGGCTGGGGTTAAACCACGACAAAAGCTTCTGTCGACTTGTATTCCGTCTGCCGTTTCCATTTTTTAATTCTTCCTTGTCTCTATTAGTACCTTTGCTTTGTCCGTTTTCTTCCTACGTCTCTCTTTTAGTTCACTGTCCCTGTTTTTCATTTTTTTCTCTTTGTTGCCCTAATTCCCGTCACTCTTGAATTTTTTTTTGCTTTTATCCCGTTCCCTGTCTTTAGTTTGCAGTTAGTTCTTCTCTTTCCTTAGGGTCCTCCCTTTTAACAGCCTCAGAGGGGGCGTAGCTTCCCGCTGAGGAGCGGTTGGAGGAGGCGAGGTGGTTGTCAGCCGGGTCATCATTTAATAGTAAAGTATGAAATGGCACGTTGATTAATCATTTACCTTTTGGTTTTGTGGGAGCTGTGCTGGCTGCCTTTAGAATCAGCTGAGAATTTGAGGTGAGCTGGGTTGTAGAGGGGAGGCACCCGGGGCTGGCTATTTCACCCGAGCGCCACGGGAACTTTGTGTCTCCTGGCATCCTAGGCGCACCGAGTGACAGTCGCAGCATCTTTCTTTAGAATAGGCGTGGAGCAGGTGAGCGGAGCGGTACGGTGCTTTTGAGGAGGAGGGTGTCGCAGAAGCGGTTGGCAGTAACCAGACCGATGCTGAATACCAGCGCTGTGTTTTAGTTTGTTAGTGGGTTGTGGGTTTGTGGGTTGGGAGTTTGGTGTTGGTTTTTTTGTTTGTTTTGGGTTTTTTTGTTGTTTTTTTTTGTTGTGTGGTTTCTGTGGTTTCTGTGGTTTCTGTGGTTTCTGTGGTTTCTGTGGTTTCTGTGGTTTCTGTGGTTTGTGTGGTTTCTGTGGTTTCTGTGGTTTGTGTGGTTTGTGTGGTTTCTGTGGTTTCTGTGGTTTCTGTGGTTTCTGTGGTTTCTGTGGTTTCTGTGGTTTCTGTGGTTTCTGTGGTTTCTGTGGTTTCTGTGGTTTGTGTGGTTTGTGTGGTTTGTGTGGTTTGTGTGGTTTGTGTGGTTTCTGTGGTTTCTGTGGTTTCTGTGGTTTCTGTGGTTTCTGTGGTTTCTGTGGTTTCTGTGGTTTCTGTGGTTTGTGTGGTTTCTGTGGTTTGTGTGGTTTCTGTGGTTTCTGTGGTTTCTGTGGTTTCTGTGGTTTTTTGTTTTGGTTTGGTTTTTTTTGTTTTTTTTGTTGTGTGGTTTTTGTGTTTTTTTTGTTTTGTTTTAGATGACGAAGAGGAACTGGGTGAGTGCAGGAATGTTCTAGTTAGGTGTGTGGTGGTTTTCTTTTTTTTTTGAGGGTGGATTCAGATCCCTGGCCCTCTGAAAGCTCAGTTGCGGGATCAGGGCTGAGGAGGTAACAAGGATAGGAATTGCAGGGAGGGGTTATAAAGTTGGTGTCGGGGAGAGGCCTGTCCAGGAGCAGTCTCCTTTGGGAAGGGCAAAGGAGCGGGTTACTGTTGTTAGCGCGCTGCTGACGTTTGCTGAGCAGGGCAGTTCCATCCTGTGTCTGTGCGTTTTGCTTTTGCGTAGTCTGTCTGTCTTCTGTGTCTCGTACCATGGCTTTCTCAGGTCTCGATGTTTCCGTAGCTCTTTGTGATCATCGGGCCCCTCGGGAGGCTTACCTCGAGGGCGTCTCGAACGCATCGCCTCATCGGCATAGCGTTTCTTGAGCCCTGCTTATCTTGCCGTCGTAGCTTAAAGCACGGACGTGTCCGGGAAGCGTCGCGTTCCAGATGTTTCCGAGGGATCGTCTGTTGCGGTGGCCGGCCGGGCGGTCTCCGCAGGTCTGCTTTTGAGAGTTACGTTTCTACGGTCGTCTTCAGGGGTTTCATCCCTGGTTCCTTAATGGTCTTAGGTCTTAAATCCTGGCTTGTCATGCATCCATTTATCTTTTTTAGATGGTAGTTTTATCTCCTGGGCCACGGCAGGCACCGTAGGGGTTCCGTGCCGGAGGCGTCTTCCCTACCGGAGTCGTTCCCGCTCGTGATCTTCTCGGGTCTCGAGGTCACGTCGTTTGTGGCATCTGTGTGCAGTGTCTGTCTGTGTGTCGGGGTTGGAGCCGCTCTGCCCAGGAGCGTTGCGATATTGGAGTTGGGGGTAGCATAGCCTCACGGTGATACGTCCATTTGTACAGTATCTGTAGGCAAAGATTGTACGGGCCATCTCGAGGCAAGCAGCTGTAGACAGGTGCCGCAGTTACTTCTGTTGTGTTTTGCGGGTGCCGGAGGCTGGACCGGCGCACGTAGCGAAGCGTCTTCTTCGCCTTGCCGTAGCGGAAGGTGAAACTTGGGAATCGTACGGAGCCCAAGGTTGTTTAGAGGTGCGCGGCGAGGCAGTTGCAGGGATAGCTCTGGAACCGGGGGGCTGTGCTGCAGTGGCAGCTGGGTGGTGTAAGTGTAGTGGTTTGAGTGAGCGGTGGTTGAAGGATTGTTCGGTTCCTGAATGTGCCTAACCTTGTACGTGTGAAGTATTTTATTGCAGGTCGTATGTAATGTTGAGAGTAATTTATTTCATATATACTATAGAATAAAAAAACCCCAGCTGGGGCATTTCCCTCCCCCCCGCTGCGTTTTTTTTTCCCCCGGTCCCGGCTGCTCTGCGAGGCGATGATCATCGCCAAGGTTTGGGCGGAGGTCAGGCTCGGGCCGGGGTTTTCTCAGGCAGGGCGATTTTTTTTTTTTTTTTTTTTTTTTGAGGCCCTCGGGAACACCGTTCCCAGGGAGCGCCGCAGAGGCAGGGCGACGGTCCGTTGTGGCGTGCTGGTGGTGGAATGGATCGGCCGAGACCGAGGCGTGGTTTGGGTGGTAGCTGAATGAGCGGTGCGTTTGGAATGTATCTAACCTTTTATGATGGTGTGGGGGTGCTTTGTTTCTTTGCAGGTTCCAGGTGGAATTGAAATTTTTCCTTTGCAGACATGTAGAAATGAAAACAAAATGACAATTATGACAATTATCCCTGGGAGTCATAATTAATTTAAATTAAAAAAAAAAATTACTCCCAGGGTAGGAGCTGGTTGCTACTGCTGCACCAGCCTTACCATTTTTTAATTTTTTTTTAGTTCATTTTTTTTATAGTGTTTGTTATTTGGTTTTTTTTTCCTTTGTACTATATAAATATGTATACAAATATATACATACACCCTCCCAGGTGGGAGGAAGCAATGATTAAACTAGTAACACCACATCTTCCTATAACAATTCATTCCTCCCACATGGAAGGGCAATTACCATCTTGTTATGAAACTGAATCAACTAATTATTCAAAGCAGTTACATTTCTCTGGCACCCCCTACAAAACAAAAGAAACAATAAACAACGAGAAATGCAAACACAATCATTCAAACAAAATTGTACACAGCACACAAAAGTGTAAAAAGCAAAACCCAGCGCGGCAAAAACCGAACTCGTCCAAAGCACCAAACTAGCCGACACAGTCCTCCCGGATGACAGAGAAGGTCCTCCAGAGCATAGAGATGAGCCAGAAAGTCCTCCCCGATGAGAAAGACTGTCCTTCAGACCATAGAGCTGCAAGGAGAAGTCCTCCCGGAGTATAGAGCGGCTCCGCAGACCATCGAGATGACAGCGAAAGTCGACCCAGACGATAGAGAAGGTCGTCCAGAGCATAGAGATGAAACCAGAGGTCCCCTGGATGATCCAGAAGGTCGCCAAGCGCCTCGAGATTAAACTGGCGGTCCCAACCGGCGCATGCGCGGTGCGTCGGGGGCGGGCATGGGGCGGTGGGCGGAGGTTCCCCGCGCGGAGCGGAGCGGCGCGGTCGTTGGGCTGCGGCTGCAGGCAGCGAGGAGGTGAGCGGGGAAAGCCCCGAGGAGGACGGCGGTGCCTGCGGGGGAGCGGCCGGGCCGGCGGGAGGCACGGAGCGGGGAAGGTGCGGTGCCGTGTGGGAGCCGGCGGGCGGAGCTTCCTGGAGCCGGTCGGGGCCGGGGACGCCGCGCCGCTCCGGGGCCGGGCGGCGGGGGGGTGCCGCGCCGCTCCGGGGCCTGGCGGCGGGGGGGGTGCCGCGCCGAGCCGCTCCGGGGCCGGGCGGCGGGGAGGCGCCGCGCCGAGCCGCTGAGCTCCGGGGCCGGGCGGCGGGGGGGCGCCGCGCCGCTCCGGGGCCGGGCGCCGAGCCGCGCCGCTCCGGGGCCGGGCGGCGGGGAGGCGCCGCGCCGAGCCGCGCCGCTCCGGGGCCGGGCGGCGGGGAGGCGCCGAGCCGCTCCGGGGCCGGGCGCCGAGCCGCTCCGCTCCGGGGCCGGGCGGCGGGGAGGCGCCGCGCCGCGCCGCTCCGGGGCCGGGCGCCGAGCCGCGCCGCTCCGGGGCCGGGTGGCGGGGAGGCGCCGAGCCGCTCCGGGGCCGGACGCCGAGCCGCGCCGCTCCGGGGCCGGGCGGCGGGGAGGCGCCGAGCCGCGCCGCGCCGCTCCGGGGCCGGGCGGCGGGGAGGCGCTGCGCCGCGCCGCTCCGGGGCCGGGCGGCGGGGGGCACCGCGCCGCTTCGGGGCCGGGCGGCGGGGGTCGGCGGGTCGGTGCCGGTGGGGGGGCGCCGGCCGGAGCCGGTGGCGGGGGCTGCCCGGAGCCGTGCTGGGGGCTCGGCGGGGCTTCCACGTGCGGCGATGGCGTGGGGAACGGTGTCCCCGCAGGGTCAAAAGCAGGGAGGGCTGCGTCTCGCGGCATTTTGGAGCCCGGGGCTTTTGGTCGGCCACGTTGGTTCCCCGGGCCGTGCCGGCAGGTGTAGTTTCTATGGTCGTGGCCGCCGGGCAAACCGCTTCTCTTTTTGCCTCCTCCTTTCCAGTGTCACCTTCTGCGTCCCGTGCAGAAAATGCTGCGTGCTTGATTCCGCTCGCTGCTCAGGTAATGGCGCGTCTGGGGCTGCGGGAGCGGGGAGAAACACTTGCCGGTTCAAGGACGCCACGGGTGCGCCACATCAAAGCCAGAGGAAAGGCAAATCTGCTGCCCGTGCAGAAAAGCCGAGGACAAACTGCAGGTAAGAGAGCGCACCTCGTTCCTGCAGTGCTCCCTTGGGAGTTACGGATGTTTGCCTTCCAGGCAAAAGAACAGACTTTGCCTTAGGAGAAATGAAGAGCTGCCTGTTCCCTTCTTTAGGCTCCGGTGTTTCACTTCTGGTTGGTCGTGCTAATTGGATGGGCGAGCTGGAAATAGCCTTTTGTTTTGATACGCAGAAGTAAATTGTTAGTAATACGCGGTGTCAGTAGAGTTCATTTTTGAGCACCCAGGTGCCAGTGGAAACGTAAGGAATGAAGCTCGATGGGAACTGATACTTAAATTTAGTTTTCCGTGATTTTTCTTTGCCGTACGGGCGTGGATGGCACGGTGTCCTGTGGCTCGGTCCACGTTCTGTTCCGTGGAGCCTTCGGTCTAGGACTTTGAAGTAAGGAAGTTTGTCCTTCCAGAAAAGGGCTAGTCGCTCCTAGGATTGAGGTGTGGACTTGCAGAGTCTCTTAGGCACGTGCTCGGAATTGGAGGCGAATTTCACTTGATGTTGCTGCTGTTTGTCTTCACTTTCCTTCCTTCCCCCACGGCTCCATCAGGAGCGGGAGCTCTGAATCATCATTTTGTTTTCAGTCTCAAACACGTTTTTTTACCCAAGGAGGTGCTACGTTTAGAAGTTAATGAGTTTTGTCACAAACGCGTCGGTTGATGCGATTGCGTTGCGATTGTTAAAACCCGCAAAATAACACCAGTCTTACGGATCTGGCCTATTTCTTCCGAACACGGATTCGTCACGTGCAAATCGGGATACAGGTCGTCTGCGCTTCGTGCTGAGACAGGGATGAGCTCCCAAAGGCAAAAAATACAAGGTCGTGGGGGTTGGTTTTGTTTGTATTTGGGGGCGGAGGGGGGTGGATTTAAAAGAAAAAAAAGAGCGCAGTGTTGACTGGTGGCAGCCTGCAGGGCTCTTTTGCTGCCCGACCTCTCCTTTTCCTCTCTTGAACTCCTCTTTCGTGGCTGTAATTGTCGTTTGGAGAAGTTCAGAAGAGCGGTTCAGTGACTTGCCTGGGTCCGTGTGCCAGTAATACCGGGAAGGGAAGCGCTTGAACCGGTAGCAAATCAAGTTGGCTACAAGCAGAGGTTCTGAAGGAAGAACAACGATAACGGGAAGCAAATAGCAAGTTCCCAAAAAATGGGCGCGTGTCAAACGCATCCGAGTTTTACGGCCAAATGTTGTTTGGCAACATGTTCCAAACGGCTATTTTTTCCTTCCCTCGGTTGTAGTCTTTGCAAAACTTCACAAAACCAGGAAGCTTGGGACTCCTACCCAGCTTTATGCTACGGGTTTTTTTTTTTTTCCTCTCTCAGCAGAGTGTCAGCTGCCGCCGTTTCACCGTGGTCGCCCTTTCTTCTGCCGTGAAAGTGCAAGACGGACGGAAAGGCTCCATAGCGGTCTGCGAGTACAAGGTATGTCCGCGATGCGTGTCCGCGTTTTTCCTAAGGCGCTTGTAGTACGGACTTCAAAGTTAACGTCAAGAATGTGCCGGCTCTCCTTCCTTCTGTAGTTTTTCTAGGAACTGTTTTAAGGCAGATACTAAAAGTCAAAGAAGGTCTGCGCTGGAGCGTGTTAACGCCTGTGCAAAGTCGGCTTCCCTCCGTTTATTTTGCCTTCCCGAAAGCGCAATCTTGTGTTTCTGTGCGCTTACTAGGAAAGGATATCGGGAAAACAATTTTATCCTAAAAGAGGAAAGACAATGTTTGTGAGAGTTCAGGCGTTCGGAAGAAACAGGCTTTGTTTTTGTCATAAAAGCTGTGTGCTTTTTCAGTCAATAAGTTTTTAAAATATCTTACAGTAGGTCTTGAAAAGCTTACTGCGATACTAGCGTCCGTACTAAAAGCGATCAAGGTCCAAGGAGAGACGTGGACAAAAGAGGAGGAATCGGCGTCGCTTTCCCGAGAAGCATTGCCAGCCTTGTAAGTAGCGACAGCGAGTCCTGACGTGGTTTCGGTGAGTTACTGCTTCGGCAGCATCCTTTTTTCTTAACCTACAGCGTGTGATTTCTTACTTCAGCTGGAAAGAGATTTTCCAGAATGGAAATCTTTCTCATTCAAAGAAGTTGTGTTTTATGAGCTCCCCATCAGAGTGGGGATCTTCAGAGATGATGCGCTTGGCAGTGGAAGTCAGCAGCAGCAAGACTTTCCACTCTCTTAAAAAAAAAAAAAAAAAAAAAAGTCCGTTTGCTTCCAAAGACCCGAGCACAGCACGTCTTCCAGAAGTTGATGGCATCGCTGGTTCTCAGTTGCAACAGCCGAGATGTCATCAACACGCGTTCCTCTGCGTGCTTCGGCGCAGCCAAAAGCGTTAGCAAATCTGCCGGTCCTTTTTGGTAGCCTTACGCGTTGCAGCCCCGGGGATTGGATTCTGCCCCCAAAGTAAAACCGTATGGGGGATCTCTTCTGTCACGGATTTTTCTCTCCTAGATGTAACTTCAGGAAAAAAAAGTTAAAATTGGATCTACAAACTGCCTTGCGTTGTTTCAGCTGTAACTGCCAACTAGCTGTGGCGTACAATTGCTTAGGTGTGTTTAAGCAGTTAGGTATTTGTTCTGAACGTTGACCAGGAGAGGCAACTGAACGTTACGGGGTGTTTTCCCCCCCGCTCTTTTGACGGAGTGCTCTGAAGTACTTTCTTTCTGTCTGGCTTTCAAGGGTGCGTTTCCCTGGCAGTTCAGCAGCATCTCTCTTGGGCGGCGCGGCTGGCCAGATGTCGCTCCTAATGACGTAAGGCGCAAAAAACCCCTGGTCAAATGATAACTGCGTATCTTGGAGACAGATAATCTACTGGTATCGATTCACAGCTGTGCAAGTTAAATTAACGCCAAAGGAAAATCCAGTCCTTCTCCAGCAGAAGTATTTTTATTGGATGTTTATAAACACACGCACAGCTTTTTTAGTATGAAGCGAATTGCTGCGATTTGTCCTTTGCTTTTCCTTTTCCCCTCGAAAGCGTTACGCTTCGCTTCCAGCTTTGTCGACCGAGCCAGCAAGATGTGCAGCAGCAGCTGCGAGGGCCGTAGCTGTTGCGGCGGACCTGTAAGCGTAGATTCTGATTGCGGTACGCCCTCGTCCTGCAGCCTCGCAGGGTCGTCTCCCTGCAGCCGTGCCGTAAGGAAGGGGTGAGACGTTTTCCAACGCCGGCAAGAGCGTGTGCTTGTATGCGAAGAACATGTTCGGAATCGTACCGGTTAGTCTTAATGCTGATGGGAAGCGTTCAGGTCGCTCTAGCTTTTAAAGGATGTCTTGTATTTGGAGCTGACCTGCTTACCTCGAATCCTCCTTGAGCTCAGCTGCTCTCCTCTCCCTTGCTCTGACTGAATTCCTGTACTCGCTGCTGTGCTATTTTTTTCACATGCTGAAATATCGCTTGGGCTTTTTGTTTTTCAGGTGTCTTGTTGCAAGCGTCTCGTGGTGCTCGCTAGGTACCCCCCGGCCCAGGTTGGCCTGCCTGTCGTGAAGCGTCCCGAGGGTAAGGGGCCGGCCCCGTGCCTGGAGGCTCCCGGCTCTGTCTCCGGCGGGTGCCCCGCGGGTGCGGCAGCGAGGGCTGCGTGGTGGGGCGAGTCCCGGGCCAAGAGGGAGCGGGGAGGTTCGTTGCCCCGGGGAGCCCGTCCCAGCGCGGGAACGGAGGGGGAGCACGGCAGAGCAGAGCCTGAGCGAGAGGTGCGGCACCGTCCCCCGGCAGGCTCCCCCCGCGGCGTGGGGCAGCCGCCGGCTTGCGGGATGGGGGCCGGGGGGGGCTGCAGCCGTTTGGGGGGGCTGCCCCCATTTTATTTTTCTGGCGGAGCTCCCCTTTTCGGGGGGGGCGCCTACATATGTAAATGGCATTATTAAAGTAGCTGTTTTCCTTGTTCTGTGCCTTTTTGGGGGGGGTGATTAAAAAGTGTGGAGGGGCCTGGGGGGTGATGATGTCATTTGGGGCCCCCCAACGTCACGGGGGGCGGGGGCGTGATGATGAAACAGAGGAGCAGGTGAGTGGGGGATGAAGGTGTCACGGGGAGGTTTCCCCCCAGAGAAGGGGGGTCACAGTCCCAAAATGCCTGAAAACTCGTGTGTGTGTGTGTGTGTGTGTGTGTGTGATTAACCATGTGAAGAACTGGAAATACGGGTGCGAGGCATTGCAGTAGAAAAAAATCTCTCGCCTTTATATATATATATATATTGAAAAATAATATTCGTTTTTATGTGTGTGTATATATATATATGTAAAAGGATTTCAAAATACAAACCTGTACCTGCTATGTTATAGAAATTATTAAAAAATCTCAATGGAGATAGATAGGGTTTTAAAATAAAAAAGAACTTGTCTCTATGTTAAGAAATAAAGGAGTTTAAAATGCAAAAAGAGATGATGTAGGTGAAGGAATTTAAACCAGAAGTCAGTCTGGATAGGTAGAAGTACCTACGCTTACCCTGTGTCACCGAGTAAGCCTAAGTAGGTATCCCGTGTAATCGAAGTAAAGGTTCTATGGAAGTGTAAACAGATAACTAAGTCTAAAGAGGTAGGATTGTAAGTAGATACCGAAGTCTAAAGAGAGAAGTCGAAGATATCAAAGTGTCAAAATATGCAAGTCCAAGAGCAAAATATCCAATATCCAAGAGCAACACAGTTTGGGGCTCCCAGGAAAGCTGAATCCGCCTGGATTTGTGCAGCTGGAAAGCAAGCACAAACACACCGCACACGCACACGCACACACTCACACCCCCCCCGCCCCCCCGCATTTTAACGCAGAAAACCAAAAATGACCCATTGTTATGATGTGGAAAAGCGCCGGAAAACCCCAGAACTGAATATTTTGGAAAAGCAGAAACCCCCAAGTTTTGTATGACGTAAAAGAAAAAACAAAAAAGAACAACAACAACAAACAAAAAAACCCCAAACGAAAAACCGGCGCCAATTTGGGCCAAATCTGGGGTGAACCGCGGACAGTTTGAGGGGCATTGCTGGGGATTATCTGGCGTGGATTCCTTCTCCGGAGCGGAATATCCGTTGCGGGTTATCCCAGGTGAGTTATCTGCTGTGGATTATGCCGGGTGGACCCCCTGGTGTAGGTCATCCCCACCCGTGTCCCCCCGTGCACCTTTGTACCCACACATAGCCGCCGTCCGTCCGTCCGTCCGTGTCCGTCTCCTCCCCCCTGTCCTCCTCTGCGTGTCTCTCCGCCCTCCCGAGTGCTCTCCACCCGAACGTCCCCCCACACAAGGTTTTTCCCCCCGTGCGGGTTTTTTTTTTTTTTTTCCCTGGGCCGTGCCCCCCGCGTCCCCTGCCCTCCAGTCTCGCGCCCCCGCTCCCCTGCTCCACCCCTCCCCTAACCCCTTTGCTTCTGGACCCCCAGCTCCGCACGGGCCACGGGCAGCCTGGGGAGCTTCACCCCGAGCCGTTCCTTTCCCCCCTGGGCAGCAGCGGTTCTGCCGCTGCTACAGGCAGGCGCTTTCTGGACGGGCGAGGGGCTGGGACGACCGGAGGCTGCCGCACGCTCCGGTCCGAGCGAGACGCTGTTCCCGGGGGACCTGGCGCAGGGAAAGGCGAGGGACTCTCCGCGCTGCCGGTGGCTCTTCAGAAGGGAACCGCGCTCTGGTTTTAGCGGCAGAAGGTGTCGGTCGGGCAGCCGCGTAGCACTGTGCTGAGCGACGGGGCAGGCGTCTGGCTTGTTGGAGTCCAGGCGTGTTTCTCGCCTCGCAGTCTCGATGCCAAAACAAGCAGGGGGTTCAGGTTCCCAAAGCCTTTGGACGTGGGAGCAAGATGACAGCTAGGTCTCTAGCAGCACGGTATTTCAGCCGTGTTGCTTGCTGCAAATGGCTTGCAGGCCAGGAGATGTTGAGAGGGGTCTGAAACAAAGAAAGGGAGCGTGGAAGTGGTTGGTTGAAGGCGGCAAATGAGGCAGCCGAAGGAAGCGAGCGGCTCAGCTGCCTTGGTGGACCAGCCCCTCCAGCCTCCCGAGTCTGGCGCGCCGCAGGCGGTCAAAGCGCAGGCGCCGCGCTCGCTGGCGGGAGCGGCAGGGAGCGCAGAGCTGCGCTGCCGTCCAGAGCGGCGAGGGAACCGGCAGGGCTCTAGGGCCATCTGGTGCGGCCAGCCGACGGGCCTCTTTGCTTTCCCTGTTTCACGTCTAATTCCTTTGCGTGCCGCAGGGCAGGGTGGTAAGTAACATCGCGCAGGTCTTATTTAAGTGGCAAGCCCTGCGCGGGAAGCCCGGGGCGGCGCAGGATGAGCGGAGGGCACCGCGGCAGAGCCCGAGGGTCACCGGCGTATCGCTCGCTCGCAGATCGCGCGCTTGCCGGCGGTCTGCTCGCGTGCACCGCTTCCTGATAATCGTAGCTGCCCCTCTCACACAAAGCAGCTTTCAGTATCTCCTCGCGTGCCTTCAGGATGTCATCAGTGTCGCTTTTTTTTTCTTTTTTTTTAATAAAATCTCTCCAGGGTCTGTTGGCTCGCTGGTGTCACTCTCCCACCCCTGATGCCACCTGCAGATGAATCCAGCAATCCCGGGGGCTTACTCTGGGGGCAAAAAAGCCGAGCCAAGGCAAAGGTATTGACCAGGTTCCCTGCGCTGCTTCCCCCGGCTGGGTCCTGGGGTGAGGGGCGGGGAGAGAAAGGGCCAGCAGCCCTCTGCGAGCTGTCAAGCGCAGAGGACTGAAATGCTCGAGCCGCTTGGGTGCTTTTTGGGGGCGAGGCAATGGCTCTGGCTGCGTGGGCTGTGAGCGGGAGCAGGGGCAGAGAAGGGCGAGGCTTGTGGCCCCCCCCCCCCCCCCCCCCGTAAGGCGGCGGCGGCGGCTGCGGGCGGCCCAAGGCGGGCCGGGGTGCGAGTCCTTTGTCCCCGCGGGGAGCGCTCGGGGCGCGGGGCTCGGTGTGGTGCTGCCGCCTGGCGTCCAAAAGCGGGTACTGCAGCTCGGGTGGCGCCCGGGGGCGGTGGGGCGTTTTGGCCGTGCCTCGGTGCTGCCGCCTGGCGTCCAAAAGCGGGTACTGCAGGCCGGGAGCCGCGCAGGGGCGGTGGCGTGCACGTGATCCCCGGTGCCGGTGGCCGGTACCGGGCATGCGACAGCGCGGCGCCCGCGGGGCGATGCCGCCGCAGCCGTTGCTGCCTCCCGGTAAGGAAGCGCCGCTCTCGCCGCCCGGGAGGTGCTGGCTGCTGCTGGCACGGCTGCCTCGGCCTCCGCTGCAGCCCCGCCCCGGCCCACGCCCCCGTCCTGGTGTGGAGCGGCCCCTCCCCTAGCGACGGGCCCCGCCCCTGGAGCTCCCCGGCAGGGGAAGGGCACCACCCCTAGCGACAGGCCCCGCCCCTGGAGACCACCCCGTGCGGTGTGTCAGGGCGGAGCTTAGCCGCGGGGGGCGGAGCCTTGCGGTGGTAAGGCGGAGCTTTGCCATGTGAGGGCGGAGCTTCACCGGCGCATGCGCGGTGCGTAGGGGGCGGAGCCTTGCCGCGGGGGGGCGGAGCTTTGCCCTGAAGGGCGGAGCTTTGGCCGAGCATGTGCGCTGTGTCGGGGGCGGAGCTTAGCCGCGTGGGGCGGAGCCTTGCGGTGGTAAGGCGGAGCTTTGCCGCGTGAGGGCGGAGCCTCATCGGCGCATGCGCAGTGCACGGGGGGGCGGAGCTTTGCAGTGGGAGGGCGGAGCTTTGTCCTGAAGGGCGGAGCTTTGGCCGAGCATGCGCGCTGTGTCAGGGGCGGGGCTTAGCCGCGGGGGGCGGAGCCTTGCGGTGGTAAGGCGGAGCTTTGCCGCGTGGGGGCGGGGCCTCACCAGCGCATGCGCAGTGCATGGGGGGGCGGAGCTTTGCAGTGGGAGGGCGGAGCTTTGCCCTGAAGGGCGGAGCTTTGGCCGAGCATGCGTGCTGTGTCAGGGGCGGAGCTTAGCCGCGGGGGGCGGAGCTTTGCCGTGTGAGGGCGGAGCTCCACGGGCGCATGCGCGCTGTGTTGGGGCGGAGCTTTGCGGTGTGGGGCGGAGCCTTGCCGCGGGGAGGGCGGAGCTTCGCTGGCGCATGCGTGCTGTGTCGGGGGCGGAGCTTAGCCGCGGGGGGCGGAGCGTTGCGGTGGTAAGGCGGAGCTTTGCCGTGTGAGGGCGGAGCTCCACGGGCGCATGCGCGCTGTGTCAGGGCGGAGCTTTGCCGCGTGGGGCGGAACCTTGCCGCGGAGAGGGCGGAGCTTCGCTGGCGCATGCGTGGTGTGTGCAGGGCGGAGCTTTGCTGCAGAGGGCGGGGTTTGCCGCGGGGAGGGCGGAGCTTCGCCAGCGCATGCGCGGTGCGTCGGGGGCGGGAATGGCGCGGTGGGCGGAGGTTCCCCGCGCGGAGGGGCCGGGGTGAGCCCGGGGCGGAGGGGAGCGGAGCGGTCGTTGGGCTGCGGCTGCAGGCAGCGAGGAGGTGAGCGGGGAAAGCCCCGAGGAGGGCGGCGGGAGGCACGGAGCGGGGAGGGTGCGGTGCCGTGTGGGAGCCGGGCGGGCGGAGCTTCCTGGAGCCGGTCCGGGGGGGCGCCGCGCCGCGCCGCTCCGGGGCCGGGCGGCGGGGGGGCGCCGCGCCGCGCCGAGCCGCGCCGCTCCGGGGCCGGGCGGCGGGAGGGCGCCGCGCCGCTTGTGCCGGACGGCGGGGGGGGCGCCGCGCCGAGCCGCTCCGCTCCGGGGCCGCGCGGCGGGGGGGGCGCCGCGCCGAGCCGCTCCGCTCCGGGGCCGGGCGGCGGGGGGGGCGCCGCGCCGAGCCGCTGAGCTCCGGGGCCGGGCGGCGGGGGGGGCGCCGCGCCGAGCCGCTGAGCTCCGGGGCCGGGCGGCGGGGGGGGCGCCGCGCCGAGCCGCTGAGCTCCGGGGCCGGGCGGCGGGGGGGGCGCCGCGCCGAGCCGCTCCGCTCCGGGGCCGGGCGGCGGGGGGGCGCCGCGCCGAGCCGCTGAGCTCCGGGGCCGGGCGGCGGGGGGGGCGCCGCGCCGAGCCGCTCCGCTCCGGGGCCGGGCGGCGGGGGGGGCGCCGCGCCGAGCCGCTGAGCTCCGGGGCCGGGCGGCGGGGGGGGCGCCGCGCCGAGCCGCTGAGCTCCGGGGCCGGGCGGCGGGGGGGGCGCCGCGCCGAGCCGCTGAGCTCCGGGGCCGGGCGGCGGGGGGGGCGCCGCGCCGAGCCGCTGAGCT